>NW_019396138.1:370253-473790 GCF_000591075.1 Eurytemora carolleeae
CCCCCCCCACCTCCCCCTTGTAATCCGTATCTTATAGCAAAGCACCGACTAAATATATCCTGAAACTATTTGATCCAAATATTGATATCATAACGTTTCGTACATTCTTAATTTGATTAAACTTGTGAAGCTGCCAAGTTTTCCAAAATCTCTAAACTGGACCAGCTCGTTTATCTTAGTTACATGTTTTCAAATAGCACGACATATGGTTTAAGTCTTGTCTGAGTAACCATCAGTCTTCTATATAACAGAATTCTAAGACGAAACTAATTCTTAATAATACACCCACCAAAGTACAAATATTTGTTAAAATTTTCAAATATAAAATAAGAAAATACTTTTTTCTAATCTTGATAAATTAAAGAATAAAGTTTCTTATATCCATACTTTTTTATATTTTAGTATATTTACTAGATGTCTGGCTATTTATTATCTAGTGGGTAAGGTTTTGTTCGAACATCATTTGTAAACCATATTATAAAACTCACACATCGAACACCAAGATAAATATGCGTAGCACTAAAAAAACAAAATGGTTTTTTTAATATTTCACTAAACTCGGCTAAAATAATTTATTCTTACTAGGCTTTTAGGGCGCTTCTATTTAAATAGTGAACAGTTATTTTTGTTTACATTTTAAAACAAAGAAGAAAAAAATTTCGCGGTATTTTTAAAAAAATTCACGGATTTTCAAGAATTTTAATTTTTTTACAAAATTAAAAACCTTTAAAACACATTTTTTTTACCCCCATTAATACATAAGCCGCGTGGTGACATGTGACAGGGACCCATTAATATAATATCGAGTATTTTTCATTTTTTTATGTGTGTATCCTGGAAATATTGAAACTATTCTTGTCAGAAGCTATTCTACCGGCAGGATTGAATATATGCTAACCAATATATATTATAAATAGATATGCATCAGAATATGCGAACCCTAGGATCATAATTGCAAGCATTGAGCGGTAGATAAATCTGATTTTACACAGATACAGTATCATGGAACAATATGCGTAGATCCAACCTACCCTCACCTACATACGATCCATAAACCCTACTCATACAACCCTAACAAACATAAGTCCTACTTATATGTACATTCCTACAAACATAAGCCCTACTCATATGTACATTCCTACAAACATAAACCCTACTCATCCTTCCTAAAAAAAATAAACCGTATTCATGCCTTCCTAACAAACATAGACCATACGAATGCCTTCCTAACAAACATGAACCACATCATACAATCCAAACAAACATGAACCCTACTTATACAACCCTACCAAACATAAACCTTACTCATATCTTCCTAACAAACATAAACCCTACTCAGACAACCCTAAAAACACATAAACCCTACTCATACTTCCCTAACAAACTCTACTTTTACTTCCCACACAAATCCTTCTTATACTTCCCTAACAAACACAAACTCTACTCTCAAACAACCCTTAATTACACGCATAATACATTTATAATGTTTTGAAAGTAAAGACCATTAAGACCAATAAAGACGACATCTTGATTCCATTTTTTCATGTTTTTTGTTTCGCCCTGTATTTGACAAGTTAAATGCAATTTATTACATTCAACAATATTCATTTCATGCATAAACCTCATTTATACTTTCAACAGTAATTAACTGCATAGTTCCTCCTGAGAGATTAAAAATAATGGCCGCCTATTAATATATCAAGGGATAAAAAGATAGCTCTGAGCATAAAGATCTTCTCTTCCTCCTTATCTACTAAATAACTGCTTGAATATCTATTAATTCAATGTTTTGGTTGGCAAGGGTGTTTTATCTTTAATCTTCATCTACAGGCCGTTTCAAGCCGATTATTTACTTCCCTGATACCTACGCCTTTAATTCTTTTAAATTCAGATTTTTATTAAAGGAAACTAGAAGAGATATTAATAGGTTCAATCACGTTATTTTATACTTAGGTAGAGATAAATATTCTTTTTTCATCTTATTCAAAATATATACTTCTTTGTCTTATTTAAGAGATATATTGATTTTCTATGTAATATGTAAGAAAGGTGTTTTAATTCTTGAAAACCTTTTTAACTCTAACTGTCGAATGAATCACGTTTTTTGTTTAGATAAACTAATTTATCTCAATCTATTTTAAAAAACTTGTAAATTGCTGAAAGTGGGTGATTGTAAAGTTTCAGATTTAAAAATTAAAAATTCTTTGCCATTTCTTTTCGAACGAAGGTGCATTTTTAATATTAGATTTGGTTTAACTGGATCCTATCACTAAGAACTGAGATTTTTACATTCGTATGCAAGAATCTATGAAAATCCAGACTTCATTAATTTTTAAGTATTTTTTTAAAGAGAGTGTTGAATGTTTTTGTAACTGTACAATAATACTAAAATTTTGCATAAATTCATGTTTTGACAAATTAAAAATTCCTCAACCTATTTGTTTTATTGCGTATTATCTATCTATCTAGCTATCTATTTATTACTGGAATGTGGGGACATGAATACAATATATGTTCTTGTTGCCCCACCTGGGTTCTTTTACCGAAGGTCGTGTGACTCTAGAAACACAGTTAAATGTAATGGACAAATTGTCATTAACATTTTTCAAATATTACGTTAATTGTATTCTTCAGGAGAATAGGTTAATTTATGTCAGTTCAATCTATTTAACTATTAAACATTATAGCTTACACACACTTCAATACAACAAACACCCACTTCAATACAACATACACAAACTTCAATACAGTATACACACACTTTAATACAGAATACACACACTTCAATACAGCATACACACACTTCAATACAACAATCACCCACTTCAACACTTCAATAAAGCACACACATTTCAATACAAAATACACAAATTCAATACAATATACACACACTTCAATACAAAATACACACACTTTAGTATAACATACACCTCCTTCTATACTAATTTAATACAATATATACACACACTTCAATACATTAAAACAGCATACACACACTTCAATACAGCATACACACACTTCAATTGAATATACACACACTTCAATACAGCATACAAACACTTCAATACAACATACACACACTTCAATACAGCATACACACACTTCAATACAACATACGCACACTTTAATACAGCATACACACTTTTCAATACAACATACAAACACTTCAATACAGCATACACACACTTCAATACAGCATACAAACACTTCAATACAACATACACACACTTCAATACATCAATACAGCATACACACACTTCAATACAGCATACACACTCTTTAGTATGCAACATATACAACATAAAAGATGATTAAAATGCATTGCAATTTTTTAAAAAACAGTTTTAATTGAGTTTAATGACAAACATTTTTCAGTGCTGATATTTCGATTCCTGCAGAGGGTTCAGTTTCTTCTCCGGTTTGTGTTGTCTCCACCTTTAATGTAATGACGGAGACGGGATGGACAGATCTACAAAACATCACGGAGCAATTCCAGCAACCGTTCCAGCTTTTCAAGGAGGGGAAGAGAACCTTACTCCAGGTAGTAGTTCTACCACGTAATATTCAATATTCATACTCATCCTTATTATTGATCCTCTACCTACAATTCTTTGTGTGTGCTCACATTGTTTTGTTAGATTAGATCAAACATAAAGAATTATTCTCCGTCAGATCTGATTGAGGATTGGATTAGGATCAATGATACGCTCGCGGTTTGAATATTGATTTGGAAGTGCTAGAAAAAGTTGAGCGCAGTGAAATATTTCTTTTTACTGGTTAGCATCAGTTGATTTATTAAACCACCGTATTTTAGTGGATGGGAGGAGAGAGCCTTCATTCAACCCTTGAAGGACGGCTGGTTTTGATCCAGCTTCTCTGTAAGGATCTAGGAAGGAAGGAGAACTCTCTCTACTCTCCGTGTATATCATTTCGTGTGGCGGGTTCTCCAGGTTTCTACTTTATTTTCAAATTATTTCTTGTCAACTCATGGTGGGAAGGAAACTTGATATTGTTTAAATATATTGTTTAATTGTCTGATATATGATGATTTGACTTTTTCCAGGAAAACTTAAGAAAACTGAGATAGAGAAAACAGGAGAGAAATTAACTGAGAGAGAGTATCTTGCAATAGGTATTTGCTCCGGGTTCCTAATCATGCTCTACCTTTTCGCCATGGTCGTGTTTCTTCTTATCCGGAGAAGGCATCAGAGAGATAAAAGGTTGAGAGAAGAATTCTTAAACCTTCCTCTGCCGCAAGGCCTTGGGCACAAATCCTCGAAAATATTGGGTTTAGAGGATTCCTTTAATCCTTATTTTGGGAGTTCTGGGAACAACAAGATGAGACTTAGTTCCAGATCCTCAACTCACTGTTCCATACACTCTAGGCAGGACCAGGAACATATCTATGATATAACCAAGGTAAATAGATGAAATTAGAACAACAAGGAATTGAGTCTGATTTTTTAAACTTAATTATGTGAAATCAAAAAATCTAAGTTTAAAATATTACAGGTTTACACCATCAAACTGCAAAGATATTGAGAAAAGAAAATTTGAGTTTGTGGCAAAGACTCAATTCCTTTATATTAATAAGGAATTATCGTATGTTGTGTTCTATGATTGTTAATTAATTAGTTCTCAAAACTACAAAATATTTTTATTTAATGCACACCAAGTGTGGCATCTCTGGTGTATAACTTTGCACAACCTGGATATACAGGGATAACCACAAAGGATGAGACTTTAAAGTTAGACGACCTTTAGCGCTTAAATATAACCATTTCAAGGTGGAATTGAATCACTTGCCTTGAATATAGATTTATTATGCTTTACGAAATGCTTTGGCAAAGAAAGAACCAAGTTTAAAGCTACGGTGACTATGAATGTCAGCAGTCGTCTCTGAAGTCTCATCCTTTGTAAATACGTTTGATTTCATCCTACCAACATATAGTTCGTAATTACGTTTGATTTCATCCTACCAACATATAGTTTGTCAATACGTGTGATTTCATCCTACCAACATATAGTTCGTCAATACGTTTGATTTCATCCTACCAACATATAGTTCGTCAATACATGTGATTTCATCCTACCAACATATAGTTCGTCAATACGTTTGATTTCATCCTACCAACATATAGTTCGTAAATACATTTGATTTCATCCTGCCAACATATAGTTCGTAAATACGTTTGATTTCATCCTGCCAACATATAGTTCGTAAATACGTTTGATTTCATCCTACCAACATATAGTTCGTAAAAGCGTTTGATTTCATCCTACCAACATATAGCTTAATACTGTTGTTATATCCTTTGCATAACATTTTGAAGATTAAAGTTAGAAAATCGTTAAACCCACATCTCCTTTAACCCACACGGAGAATAATTAAACAAATCCATTTACGGAATCTTTAATTTCAGCGAAGATAAAGAAGTTTGGTATAATTTACTTAAATCTACGCATATTTAATATATGCATAATGCGTATAGTTTCAAAGGAGCAAAAACTATTGGTTAAACTAATTATCTGTCTATAAAGCAATATTTGGAGCGATAAACCTACCCCCCCCCCCTTTCCAATCCTTTTAAAACTTGATCCACCATCTTCATATTCATATAATCATTCACCTAATTCCATTCATTCATCCTTTAATTACTCCTCTCTGGTTCAGTATTACAAACTAATATAACTATGTGCTGAGGTTGGAGAATAGATCTGTTCAGCCTTTGGTCAACCATAATAGGGATTCATGGTTCACAAACGGTTTTACAGTTGGGAGAAATATAACGAGGTGATTATCCTTGAACTAAACTATTCTAATTTCAGAAATCTGGATCTGGCTCTGGTTCCGACTCCGACGCGTCAGTAGTTCTAGAGATGAATGAAAAACTGCTTGAAGCTCACAAGAAGGTTGTCCAGGGTAAACTCAACCGAGAGGTTGCAAGGAATATATTTGACTCCGAGCATGATGTGAATGTGGGGGAAGGAAGAGAAGATGAGAATAAAATAGAACTGAGCAGTCCCAGAATGAGCAATGGGTCCGGCCTTCCCAAACCCGCCGGAAGCCATAACCGCAGGTTTGCTCCGCATCTTGAAGGTATTCCAGAGGAGAGTCGTGCCAATACTTTAACTGGTAAATCTAATGATAGTCATTCTGATAGAGCAACAAATGATGGTAATCCTGGCGAGGTTGGGACGGAGATTAATGAAACACAAGAGGAGGGTACTGCACAGTCTCAGATGAAGAAGTTGAGTACAAGTGATCCTCAGAGTTTGGATTCAGGGATTCTCACTAGATCCTCTAGTATCAGTGATCTCAGCGATACACAAACAGACGTCGTTACATCAAACGAGTTTGATACAGACAACGAAACTGTTGATGTTGCCGACTCTGATGATACAGACACGGATTCAGATACATATATTGAGACAAATAGTCGACCCTCTCTTCCTACTCATCCTCTCCACCAGTCAGAGTTCACCAGGTTTAAGAATAATCGGCAAAAAAAGGATTTTGTCAGTGAATTATACAACACCGCGGTTGCAAAGGTTCCAAAGGTTATTCCAAGCGACTCTGAAAGTCTTTACTCATCCAACAGCACAATGAGAAAAGATTTTGAATACGACAGTCTCGATATTAACTCCAACTGTAGACTAAGGGATATATACACAAACCCTAACCTCTTAGGACGCAGTAGGGTTCAAGCTGAGCCGGAGAAAGATGATTATGAAGTGGTGAATGTAAAGATGAAGGAGGGTAGAAGGAAGAATGTTGCTGAGGTGTATATAAATAACGAGTATGATGCGAGCACGCTGGAGAGTACTGGAGACCACGGAGAACAAGGTTATGAATATTCAACAGGAGAGAAAATGATGATCTCCATCAGCGGAGATAATGAGTCAGTCTATTCTAACAAGCTTCTCATCTCGGTAAATTCTAATCAGGTTCCTTCCAGGTTTTCCTCCACTGCTCTCAACTTTGACCCGGACACCTTGGAACGAGGTGGGATAAGAGCTTCTCCTAAACCTGGATTCTACGGTAGTGCAGACTCCCTGGAAACCGGAAGTTCCAAAAGAAATGATAATCAAGGAATTACAAAGAGTAAGAGTTCATTTTTTCTATTCCCTGAGTCTCAGGCCGAAAGAACAGGACTAACAAGTCTCCCTCCTTATTCTACTCCAGCTCAGAGGAAACCTATCCTTCCTCCTAAAACCAGGACAACTCCTAAACTTCCTCCGAAACCTTCTCCTGGTGGAAAGGACCGAAGCATCCAGAGACCTCTTCCTCCTCCCCCTCCTCCACTACCAAACTGAACACCACGAGCAGTTTCTCACACAACCTCGGAGAGATATATCCAAACCTATAGGAGTACCGACCTTAATCAAGATCTACTAGTCAACCAGCATCATCATGTCAAATATTAAACCTAGCTATTGAACCATTTCTGGTTTCAGCAGGAATACTGTGATACTATCTCTATATATTCCCAAGAAGAAGAATGAATGAATACTGAATAATTATCAAGGGTGAAAACTTGTGGAAGGTTTCATTTCGGTGTAGGAAATATGCCAATATGTTACGAAATTTCTTAAATTTTGATATTTAAATCAATTGTTTAATAATAATTTGTAACCAAGTTGATATTTATTGTTGTAAAATAAATGATATATTCACATTTCTAGTTCAACAATTCTGGTTCGAGAATAGTAAAGAGAATCATAAAGTAAAGTTTTAATTAGTTACACTTTTACTAAAGATTTTGTCTAAATTCACAATAAATATTTTATAAGAATAAAGTTGCAAAGAGAATTAAAAGTACGCTTTTAGACAAAGAAAAATACCAACCAAGTTATTCTAAATAACTCTAAATAACGAAGATTTTGTTTAAAAATAATAATAGAATGTTAGGGATTTAAAACAAATATCACATATCTATCAGTCTTTTTGTAATTTTGTTTGAAACTTATAGCAGTGTACAAACTGAATAATTTTCGAGTATAAGTTTCATTTTAAAGTGTATAATCCTCAATTCAATTTTCGATGGAAATTGAATATGTTTACTAAATTCATTCGTGAAGAAGGGTTGGGTAACTCTTCATTTTGTCTGTGTAAACCTATACCTAGAGATTTAACAGGGTATTAAACCATGTTGGGTTGAGAGAGAAGGAGTAGAAGGGACGTGAACAATCTAATCTAGATATAAACTTTAACTATTCCACCAACTGACAACCCATTGTCTACAAAACATATCAGGGCAATTTAAATTCCGGCTCTCCTCTTGTTCAAATATGCATTTACAATATCTTTTCCCTTCCTCCCAGCCCCTCCTCAGCCCTCCCAACAGCCCCTCCTCAGCCCTCCCAACAGCCCCTCCTGAACCTTCCCTTCTTCTCCTTTTTATCTTACATCTTCTTCTTTTTCTCCAGTACGCGCGCTTCACCCTCCTTTTCCCCGCCCATTTCTCCTTATCACCCAGCTCACCAATCTTCTGGTCTTTTCACATCTTCTTTCTCCCCATCCCCCCCCCCCCTTTTAAACCATCTGAGTTGATTCTCTTACTCTTTTCTCTCTCTTTCTTCTCTTGGTTCTTTTTCTAATTGTGTACCCTCCCTCCTTCTCTTCATTTTCTCCAATATTTTTTCCTTCGATCCTTATCCTTCCGTTACCGTATCATCTGGCTTCTTTATTGTCGTTCTCTTATAACTTTTATCTGAAATTCTCTGATTTCCCCGTTCTTTCTGCCTTGCTTTAATACTAGAAATCTAAATTATTATAATTGCTATTCTCCTATTATCTTAAGTAATTAAGTTTTTCTGCTGACATTTATCTTGTTCCGGAGCTTTGAAGTCCTTAGATACCAAATGCTCTCCTTACATTCGTCATCTTTTATTACTCTTATGAACTGAATTCCTTCTATTTATATCGGTTCTCAATAAATTTTTATTCATAAGAACTGTGTTTGCTCCGCTGATATTCGTCCTGCTTCCTGTCTTGATTTACCCTTCTTCTAGTTTCTCATGTTCTCACGTTTAAACCTAATCACTCACACTTTTTAAACTTTACGCACACGTAACACGCTCTCACATTCACGCCATACAGGACGCATTTCTCTTGTACGCATACTATCTCTCAATATATAAATATAATTAAGGTTTTCCATTAAAGGTTCAGGACAAGGATGAAAACACATGTCGGGGTTTCTCCGGGGTTTCACAATATCAAATCTATCACGTTTAGAAATTAGTTTTGATTAGTGTTGGACCGTATGCAGGACTGAGATAAATTAATATTTAGCTACAGGCTTGGACGTAAATCTTTTCATATACATATAAATAACCTTGAGAGATTTGGGATGGAAGTTATCCCCTAATCCAACAGATTTTTACAATCTTTGAGGTTTATGCTTTTCTGGATCTGTTTGCGGTTCTGACATGGTTGTAATCATACGATCATTCTTATGTTTTTTTAATATTTATACTTTTTTGTTAAGATCTATTCCAGGGTTGAAGAATGCAAAAAAAATCATTTTGCATGAGAAATTAAAAATCGTAATCAGTAATATAATACAGAATGTTTAAAAAGAGGATTCTTACATAACATCTTTTTGCTACAAACCATTCGTTGGCGTACTTAGATCGGAAATATAATCACGTAGATTTAGAAAATGGCAAAATATGTAAAAATCTCACCTGCATGAGAGCTGTAGTCTATAAAAGAACGTTTTTTGAAACACCCTGTAGTTCATGATTTGAAATCAAGAAAGAACATATTTGAAGTAAAAAAATGAAATGCTCCGTCCATTTAATACCTTTCTAAAATTGATTTGTGTGTTGATTACTGAGAAAAAAAACTGACTCCAATAAAAACATAAATGTGCATTTTTTTGAAAATCAAATTTAATTGATAAGTGATGTGGGCCGGTGATGCAGAATGTTTAGAGTTTATAGCAAACTGTAAAAACTTTACAGGGAAAATAAATTTAAGATAAAGAAGAAAAAAAAAACTTTGCCTGGCTTGGGAATATTACTAAATTAATATATTTTATTGTTGTTAAATCAACATCATTTAGCATTTAAAAATATATGTATTTTGAAAGATAACAATTATTTTTTTAACTTAAATTCTTTTGAAATCTTATTCTTTATGATTTAGTGGATTTAACAATGTTTTTAAATAAGGTTAAAGAGAAAAATTGATGGATTAGAATACAGTAAACCTCGTGACAGCTTTCCTCCTCCCCCTTCACGATCCGTCCTTCACCAGTTCTACAGTTCTACAGTTCTGCAGTTCGAGAGTTCTGCAGTTCTACAGTCCTACAATCCTACAGTCCTACAGTTCTACAGTTCTACAGTTCTACAGTTCTACAGTTCTGCAGTTCTACAGTTCTACAGTTCTACAGTCCTACAGTTCTACAGTTCTACAGTTCTACAGTTCTACAGTTCTACAGTTCTACAGTTCTACAGTTCTACAGTTCTACAGTTCTACAGTTCTACAGTTCTACAGTTCTACAGTTCTACAGTTCTACAGTTCTACAGTTCTACAGTTCTACAGTTCTACAGTTCTACAGTTCTACAGTTCTACAGTTAACAGTTCTACAGTTCTACAGTCCTACAGTTCTACAATTCTCGATTTTTTCTTTATAAAGCGCCCTTGCACAATGAAAAAGGTGATTTAATAAATTTTTATTAGATCTTAAATCGAATCATGTTCAGCATTTATTTTGCACTTCGAAGATTTAAGAAACATATTAGTTTATTTTATTTTGGGAGTTTATTTGCAAAACATGACGTTTACATGAAGTAAATCACATTCATTTTATTAGAATTAAATCTAAAGAATTGAATTTGATTGTATCCAGTTTAATTTATAATCAAACCGAGGTCTCCGAGTAGATGAAATATTATACAAATGTTTAGATTTAGTTTGGGTAAATTTAGCTCCGAGATATACCCATTTGTGACATACGTCACCTGACTGTATATAGGCCAGGACGTGGAGAATTGAAAACACGAAACAAATCACTTTTTATTAAGGATTATGTATCTTTATATTGTGTATAAATATATATTTATATGTATATTTCCATATTTAACTACAGTGAAACCCTTAATAACGAATACATCCAAAGAATTCATCAAATGTCGTATTCTTCACTTTCTGATAATGGAATGTTGCAGATATTTAGTTTTTAATGAAATGATTATATGGAACTCTTTAAAACTGTTCCCGCATATTCATGGCAATTTATTTATTTTCGCAAATACTGAAATTTACGTAATATAGTATAAAACTCATTGAAAAATTGTCAAGACGACATTTGATAAATTCTTCCGATGTATTCGTTATTAAGGGTTTCACTGTATATATTTTTATTTGACAAAGATTTAAACTTTATATGTTTCATGCTTTGCCAGTTATCTTCGTTACATATGTATTAGCTATAGCTGGCCAAACGGCTAGACCAAATTTGCTCAATTTTTTTAGACTTAGGCTTATTCCAAGTACGGATAAACAAACGGTGGGAGTAACTATGACTATGAAAATAATATAAACCTGGCTGGGCAATCCGAACACTCCACCTAGTATATATATATAAAGGATATGTATACATATATATATTTATTCTTTAGTTAAAGGCTAGATGCTGCATAAAAGGCTAAAAGTCATAAAAATGAAAAGATTAATTTCGGATTTACCTGCAAACCTTGAAAGATTATAAAAAAGGACAATTTCAAAGGAGTGGTTTGAGTTAGAGTTGGTTAAATGATCTTTTGTAAAATTATTCGAGTATTAAATATTTTTTAGTGTGGAACCAGCTAAAAGAAGGGGAGGAATCGGGAAGGAATCAATGAGGAATCGAGATGAACTCAAGGAAAAATCGATGAAAAATCGTGGAGGAATTATGAAGGAGACCGGAATAGAGGAGAATTTAGAAAAAAATTAACTAGAAATCTTTAAGGAATCAAAAAGGATTGGGAAGAAATCGAGAAGCAATCAAAGAGAAATCATTAAGGAATCGGCAAGGAATCGCGCAGAAATGGAATAGAACTCGAGAAGGAATTAGGAAGGAATGGACGTGCAATTATGAAGAAATTAAGAAAAAATCGAATAGAACCGCAAAATAAAACAACAAAGTAGAAATCAAACAGGTGTCGATTGTGAATGAACAGGAGGTGAGTGTGAATTAATTAAAACTTTACTTTGTTAAACCTTGCTTTACCGAAGATACCAATTCTATAAATACAAGTTCTCAGCTGATTAAGGGTTGAATTTTCGAGTATACCGAGTTTACAAGTAGAATTTTTTTTTTAAATAAGAGTTTTTTATGTCCAATTCTTTAAAAGGTTTAAATACCCCTCCTTAAACAAACCGACGTTTTGACGTTTATTGGATACAAACAGACAGACAGACAGACAGACAAGCCAAATTTATATATAGATTATATTCTACAGGGTGTCCCAATAAACATGGGATTTAAGAGACGCATTCGAAATCAACTTGGCAAAGAATTAGGGTTGTGTTACCTAATTTAAATGGACGAACAAAGTTACACTCGAGTATATTTTATATAAACGGTAGAAGACTGTTTTTTTATTCTGCAAAACGTTGTATGATGTTCTTTAACATTTCTGCAAGATAAACAGTGAAGAGAGACAATTGTACTGTGTTTGTATAAAAAATTTCTAATATTATTAAAGGGAGTGACCGGCTATGTAAGGTAGTTGAACTGAGGACGCAGTGTTGTGGAAAACTTCTTTAGGATTCATTTGAGACATATTAAACTTTTTAAAGATCTCTAAATCCTGAATTTGAGCGCAAATTCGACGTTCAAAACTCCTGATTTGAGGTGGATCATCTTACAGAATGAGTTTTTTTTTAAATTATTAATTAACGACGACATAAAATGTAAAAAAGTTATATATTAAAAATATATACGTCATGGTTAGGAACATTTTGAGAAAATAAAAATTAATTGTCTGCTATAAAAACATAAAAAAACAAATTCTGAACTTAAGCAGACGGATTATTGCTTTCTTAGTAGATATGTTACACCAAATCAAAAAATCATTTACAAAGACGATAACAAAATTGTCACTGAATTCCCATGTTTATTGGGACATCCTGTATATAAGACGGTTGATCTATACAATTTTAACTGGATATTAAACAAGGAATTTTTGACACTCCGCGCCACTTTAAAATTTAGAATTAATTGCTTATATATACATGCTGGCCCCCAAAAAAGTGGAATAGAAAGACAACATTAAAGAAATTTCGGGTGTATTTGATGTTGAAGTGAAAACACATAGTTTATATAAATTCTAAATTGACATCAAACTATTAAGTTAAATGGGTCTGTGTTCGAATAAATACACAATTGCTGTGTTTCGGATCAATCAAAGTCATAACTCATTGATTGCACAATTGCAAAAAATTATATTTTGACTTAATGAAACGTAGATTTCAGCTAATATCCGAGATTGTACCAGATTTAAAAACAACAAGTTTACATCATCGTTTCTCAGATCAGGTTTGAAAAGAGGTGCTTAAAAATTCTTTATAAATTTTTATACAGAGTGTCCCAATAAATATGGGAATTTAGTGACGACTTTTATATCGTCTTCGATTCATGCGGCATTTTTTCATGAACACAATAAATGAAGTATTCTAGCTCAAACATCTAATATAGAAAACTTCTGGTCTTGAGATTTTCAAAATGTGGTCTACCATTTTTGCATCTTCAAAGATTACGGAGATATTGCAAAATTTGTACAAATTTTAATTTATTTAATAAATCAAAACTGTCTTAATATCTAATATCTTAGTCAACTTTTAAGATACAAGAAGGTTAGACCACTTTATGAAAAGCTCGTCAGACGTNACATGTACAATATACATGTACAATATACATGTACAATATACATGTACAATATACATGTACAATATACATGTACAATATACATGTACAATATACATGTACAATATACATGTACAATATACATGTACAATATACATGTACAATATACATGTACAATATATTTAATTCTATCCTAGTCCAATAGTTTCCGGCAGTGGAGTGTAGGGAGGGGCGACATGGAGTGATAAATCCACCAAATCAATTATCTAAATCAGTTGAATCCCTAAAATCAATCAAACCTGGAACCTTGGGCCAGTAGAATTAAACCCGACTAAGGCTGAATACGTAAACTGAATCTAGGCGTGGTTTAATGTAAAGGATTTATACAATATCATGTTCGATCATTTGAATATAATACAGGGTGTCCCAATAAATTTGGGAATTATTTGACGATTTTAAAATCGTCATTGATCTATGCTTGGTTTAATAACGGCAGTACAGTTTTGAATCCGTTTAACATAATTAGTAGCAAAAACTCTTAATTTAATATAAATAGGCGAGAACCTCAGTCCAAAAACTTTATAAAATAAAAAATATTAGGTAGGTTATAGGTAATTTAATAAAATGTGTACTTGCATTTATGCAATACTTGTCTATATGTATAATAATTATAATTTTTATTTAACTTGATAACAATTTTCTAGAAATATATATATTTTTTTTTTGAGAAAATACGGAAACCAATGAAACTTTATATTTCCGTGCTATAATACACAGCTAATTTAACTATAGTGATGTTTACTTTATAGCAAGTATATAATGAAATTTACCATGAAGTAGCCATAAGTAATAAAGTGCACAATAGATTGAGATTAAAATGATTGACTTGAGATTGGCAGGACTCATGTTTTTTAACTCTGCTCTGCAGTCTACACCTTCTATAGGTTCAATCAGACTAAAAACTGACCGGAACTAAAGACATGAATACTAAGCAATGATTAAGAATATTGCGACTAATTAAAGATATTCAAGAAAAGATGGGGGTTTCAATAAACACGTTACTTAAAAGCTTTTATAACAAATTCTGATTGATTTTTGAAAAGTCTCTATAAGGTAAAATGTAAACGAGTCTTAGTGAAGCTTATTTCTTTTAGAGGAGTTAAAATTATTTTGCTCAGGTTTACACCTTTTCTGTTTTGAGGGTAATGTGAAGACGAGGGTTACTCAGGTTTACTCCTTGTCTGTTTTGAGGGTAGAGTGAAGACAAGGATTACTTAGGTTTACACCTTGTCTGTTTAGAGGGTAAAGTGAAGACAAGGATTGCTCAGGTTTACTTCTTGTATATAATGAGAGGTTGGAGAGAGGACAAGGATTGGGGAGGTTTACTTCTTGTATATAGAGAAGATGAGAAAAAAAAAGGATTATTCAAGTTAACTCCTTGAATAGAGAGAGGATGGAGAAAAGACAAGGATTATTCAAGTTTACTCCTTGAATAGAGAGAGGATGAAGGGAAGACAAGGATTACTCAGGTTTACTTCTTGTATATAGAGAGGATGGAGAGAGGACAAGGATTAGTCAGGTTTACTCCTTGTATATAGAGAGAATAGAGAAAAGACAAGGATTATTCAAGTGTACTCCTTGAATACAGAGAAGATGGAGAAAATACAAGGATTACTTAGGTTTTCACTGAAAAGAAAGTGTGTAAGTAGACTAAGAATAAAGTCGAACTAAAAACTGTTAAACAACGATAAATCCATCTTTAAATGTCCAGGTTTAAAGATAAAGATTTCTCCAGGCTGATATATAACTCTTCTACCCTCTGGTCACTATAAAGCTAATAACACTAATCCTGCAATGCTTCCTATGCCTAGGGCAGAGTTTTGTTTACTCAGGTTGGATACTTCAACACCAGAGAGAAACAACAAATATAGAAACTGCCGTAGGAGGAAGGGTTTGCAAAGATTTGTTTTCTTGAAAAATATGAAAAGTGGGTTGAGGCGGAGTAAACATTAAATAGGAATGTATTTACCAGTTTGTTGAAATGTCGCCAAATTGGAGGTTTTCAGAAACATTTAAAGAATTTTGAACACCATTTCAAGCGTGACTAATAAATAGTTACTTTAAAGCTTTATCTCACAAACGTTTTCTTACGACAAAATTAATTAGATCTCAGAAATAGTCTTGTTTGTCTAATCTATAGAACTCCATTAATTATTTAAAAAAAAACTATTTTGTTATTTTACGACAAAATTAAATAGATCTCAGAAATAGTCTTGTTTGTCTAATCTGTAGAACTCCATTAATTATTTTAAAAAAACTATTTTGTTATTTTTTAAAGACACTGTAGACGTGTCTGGTGTTCTTTAAACCGGAGGAAGATATCGCCAATTCCAAAACTTGTTGAATGATGAAAATTTCCTTAACTGTCTCTGCGTAGCATAAATCCCTAGGTCATGTTTATAGAGAATCCAAATGAAATCAACCGTTGTTAATCGGACATGCCACTCTATAAATGGAGAGTCCCTTTAGTTAAAGTTAAAAAGTCACTCAAAAAAACGTTGAATGAATGCATTATATTATCTATAAGTAACGAAAAAGAACATTATTAATAATTTGGATTGCATCAATATGTTTGAATAACCGAGACAATACGTTTTTAAATTTTTTTTATTAATAATTGCATTCTCGAAACCTATCTCAACAAATTATTGTAGAAATTATTTTCCTTATGCTTAATTTTTGTTAAGATTTTATTACATGGTATTCTAAAGAAACAAGTCTAGCATTCTGTAAGCTAAGATTGAACAGAAAGAGTTAAAATAAATGCATTTTATTGTAATAATAAAATTTAATGGCAAACTTTACAATACTTCCTCTGATGTCGTGAGACCACCAAATTTTTAATTATTTTTCAAATAGTTTTTCAACATTAACCTACAGCTTAAATGGTAGGCTTAAAACAATAATAAGATCAATCTATATTCTATAAAAATTGAACCTCAAACCAAATTTTGAGAATTTACTTCTCCGAGGAGGCATACTTAGGTAGTGAGGTCTAGTTTAAACCTGAGTAGAAGGTAGTGAGGTCTAGTTTAAACCTGAGTAGAAGGTAGTGAGGTCTAGTTTACACCTGAGTAGAAGGTAGTGAGGTCTAGTTTAAACCTGAGTAGTAGGTAGTGAGGTCTAGTTTACACCTGAGTAGAAGGTAGTGAGGTCTAGTTTAAACCTGAGTAGAAGGTAGTGAGGTCTAGTTTAAACCTGAGTAGAAGGTAGTGAGGTATCTAGTTTGACTGACAGAGACGTATAAAGTAGAAAAGGAATCTGATTAATCAATAAATATCCAGGGTATACAGGGTATACAGGATATGTAAATAGTTGGAACTGATAGAAAGATAAATCTAGACGCCCACATCATGCTTCAGGATAGAATATTGATTTAATTTGGGACTATAGACAGGGATACCAGGGATATTACTTAATAGACATACCAGGGATACCAGGGATTCCACTAACTAGTCATACTAGGATAACAGGGATACCAGGGATACTACTTATTAGACATACAAGGATACCAGGGATACTGCAGGGACATCAGAGATACCAGGCATACCAGGGATACCAGGGATTCCACTTACTAGTCATACTAGGATAACAGGGATACCAGGGATACTACTTATTAGACATAACAGGTTACCACGGATATCAGGGATACCATGGAGATCAGGAAAACTAGGGAGAACAGGAATACCAAGGTTACTAAGGATACAAAGAATACCAGGGATATCAGGAATACCAGGGATACCAGGTAAACTGAGGAAACTTGGGATAACAATTTTATATCAAGGGAACTAGAGATACCAGGGACAACAAGCTTACCAAGGAAACTATAAGATAACAGAGATACCAGAGATATTAAGAATATTAGGGATACAGGGATACCAGAGATACCAGGGATACAGGCCACAGGGATACAAAGGATACTGTCTCTCATCTTCAGCCAAACATTTGAAAGAAAGAATTTCCATCCTAAGATTAGTTTCTAAAACAAGCGTGAAATTAAGAAATTTTCTTGTCAGTTGTCTAAAAGTATTTTGTCAATGACGGCTTGATTTTATTTTCTCATGGACAATCAGAACAAGAGATCAGAGCCGTGAATTACAAGAGTTACCACATACCTGCACGATTTCTTATACCCATCACATTTTTGGCACGTTCGTCTGTTTCTGCGAACTGTAAGATTGGGCGGTATTTTTAGAGAAGATAATTCAAATTCTAGATCGTCTAGACTGTATCCAGGTGGGGGATATTTCAACCGATGAAAGTTTTCCGTCTGTCGTCATTTCATTTCACCCCTGAGTAGTTCTAATTGGTTTCTCCTCGTATTCTCTTCATAACTTATTCCCAGATGTGATTGACATGTGAGAACTGTATCCGTGCCTAACCTGAACCTTATCTAAGATTTATAACCGAATTAATCTTAAACCTGAATCTAATCTAATCTAATCGTTCAGGATTCATTTCCCGAACCTAAACATGCACATGAAAAATTGATATCATAATCTTCTATATTTGGAATATATCAAGTCAGTACCTCAACCTAATATTCTAAGTCACATGAAGGTATAATATACCTTTAGAACCTAACTTAACATCAGATGTGAAGATAATATCCGTCTTGTATTAAACCATATCTCAGATGTGAGGATATTATCCGTCTTGTATTAAACCATATCTCAGATTTGAGGATAGTATCCGTCTTGTATTGAACCATATCTCAGATGTGAGGATCCGTCTTGTATTAAACCATATATCTTATGTGAGGATGGTATCAGTCTTGTATTGAATCATATCTCAGATGCGAGGATGGTATCCGTCTTGTATTGAACCATATCTCAGATGTGAGGATGGTATCCGTCTTGTATTGAACCATATCTCTGATGTGTGGAATAGGGATGGTATCCGTCTTGTATTGAACCATATCTCTGATGTGTGGAATGGGGATGGTATCCGTCTTGTATTGAACCTTATCTAATCTCCTTGAACTGTATCCGTCCTGAACTCTGACCAAACCATGAAGTAGGTGTAGGGTGTGGGTTCGGAATAGGATCGAAATCGTTCATTTTATTGGAAATTCATGCAAAATGTATTCTAGGGATAATTTGGTGTCTAATGCTTATTTAACCTTTGTTTCCTGGTTTAATAATCTGACCTATGGGTCGGGGTTGTGCACCTAAAACTATATAAAAACCTCAAAGTATTTTTAACTAGTAAAGGACAGAAAACGAGAAAAATTATAACGTCATGACATGGTCCATGAAGATATTTGTGAGCAGTGCACAAAAATACAATTTACTCTGCTTTCATACTTCAAGGGATTTTCCACATGGTTCCCAAAAGATTCTCAGATAAAATAGTTGAATTTTGATTTTACTTTTGCTTAGTTCCAAAATGACAGTATTAATTAGTTTAAAGGGGTAAGAACTAAGGGAAAGAGAAGCTTGTAATTAAATACTATTTAAATTAATCAAATATACTAATTATCAATTAATTGTCATTTTGGTTTCTTGCTCACTAGAAAATAAGAAACTTAATAGCTCTTTTCTTTTTCTATTAGCTTAAATGAGGGGGGGGGGTGTTAATAAAAACGTGAGTCCATTTATTTAATAGTAAACACGACTGGTCATAAACAACTAAACCAATCTGACAAAGGACAAAAAGATTGTTGTTTTGTTTATGTGAGTTGAGTAATACAATGCAATGAAACTATATCTAATCCTCGTATCAGATATTCCAAACTATATATGGTAGGAGTAATTACCAGACCGATACAATATCAGATAGAACCTTAATATTAAACAAGGGAATTAACAGGATTTAATCTAGGAAGGGGAATCATGTGGCGAAGCGTCAAAATTTTTTCCCTCCAGACATCTCGGAAAGAGGAAGAATTGGTTATTATGTGAGATTACAAAAATTATTGCTTTAAAGAAGGCGTATTTGAGATTTCCAAGAGGGGCAGGGTGTACGACCCCATTAGGATTTCTATAAACATATTCCAAAAAAGGTCATTCTTCAATAGTTCTAAGGTCTTTCTCATTATTGGAAGAAATTATTTCAGGACTCAGGCCTCTTATTTAAACATGTTCTCTGTGATGTTTTGTAAAATAGTTTAAACACAATAAATGTAATTAAATTATAATTATTAAATTATAGATGTACAATGTAACTATGAGTTTCGTCTCTTTCAAATGAAAACCATTCCTCAGATTTAAAAATTTCAATCACAAGGTAAATCTCTGAAAGATATCTAAAATTTGTAAAACCCAAAAGGTTTTCTGATTATAATATATATTACTGTTTGGACCGAACCTGCTCCTGGTAGTGCTAGAGACTGGTATAGTGGTCTACCACCTGGAGCTTCTAATTTATCTATCTGATCCCATATGTTGCTCTGATGCTAACTATACCGTCCTCTCTTCATCTTCCGTTAACTTACTTTCACATTCTTAC
Organism: Eurytemora carolleeae; assembly: GCF_000591075.1. Taxonomy (NCBI): domain Eukaryota; kingdom Metazoa; phylum Arthropoda; class Copepoda; order Calanoida; family Temoridae; genus Eurytemora; species Eurytemora carolleeae. Next base: position 390,626 of record NW_019396138.1, read on the forward strand.
AACCTATTCTCTAACACGGTCATTGGAATGGAGGGAGGGAAGGGGGGGATATTTTGTAGCCCCATTCTCAAAGTACAAGTGCACTAAACAATTAGTTACCATCACACAAAGAAAGTTTGATTTTCTAGTCCCTTTATCTTTGTAACCCAATGTTTGTAGATCTTAGATATTTCAAACTATAAACTAAAAAATCTAAGTTTGAAATATCAAAGGTTTAAACTATCAGGTTGCAAAGATATAGGAATTAGAAAATTAAAGTTTTTAACATAGACTCAATTCCTTTTAATAATTATCTTATATAAAGCCGAGTTTTGAAATTGTGCGTGATATGTTACCTAAAGTTGACCAAACACGATAGTGTTGAAACAAGAAAATGCCTCCCGAAATTCACGGGAAACTCCGGGCAGTTTATGTTGTCAATTATAATAAGAGTTTCCTTAAAAACTCCCCTCCCCCCATGTCCCCATATCCCCATTTAAAATAAGCAATTAAAATATAACAAATAATTCTGCTGCCTTAAATATGAATTAGAAAGTAGGTTTCTCCTTTTATAGGTTTTTGCCAATGTTATCCCCCCCCCTCGAATTGAAATCATGATCCAAAACTTATTAGAACCACTATGCAATATACAATTATGTGCAGAAACATTAACAAACTATTAATTAAAATATTTGAATCCTTCAAAGAGAAATACTTCATCACTCAGAGCTGATTAACCTATCAATGGAATAATTGGAAGAGATGATATATTTAATGGTTATGTTGATAATATATCTATATCTAAATATTTAGGATATATATCAGAATGTTTGTAAATATTCGCCCCAATATTTGTATATATTGATAACGATCAGACGGCGCTCTTTGTCATGCAGAATCCCTCTGCAGTTTATAACAGATATCCTTCCTCGATTTGAATAAGTAAATTTAGTCCTTATAGATTTAAAAATCGAAATAAAAAGTAGGTAAATTTTTATTTTTTCTTTAAATAATAATGTACTAAAGGCCTTAAAAGGTTGAAATGGGAGGTGAGCGCCTTGAATTTCTATTTATCTGTATATATTACATATTTTTATATTGGTTGAACGGGATGAGCCTGACCAGTGTAGGTGTGTATCTAACTGTATCTAGAGCTCGGGGCTTCTCTGCCCTGATCTGAACCCAGTTTCTCCAACCAAACCATACTAAACCAAACTTCTCATCTAGGCATTTATTGCCTATAATCTGCATTCAGACCAGGGAACCTAGGATACTAAAGGAACCAGGGATACTAGAGGAACCAAGGATACTAGAGGATCCAGGGATACTAGAGGAACCAGGGATACTAGAGTAACCAGGGATTCTAGAGGAACCAGGGACATTAGAGGAACCAGGCATACTAGAGAAACCAGTGATACTAGAGGAACCAGGGATACTAGAGGAACCAGGGATACTAGAGTAACCAGGGATACTAGAGAAACCAGGGATACTAGAGAAACTATGGATACAAGAGGAACTAGGGATAATGGAGAAACTAGGATACTAGAGAAACTAGGATACTAGAGGAACCAGGAATACTAGAGGAACCAGGGATACTAGAGTAACCAGGGATACTAGAGGAACCAGGGATACTAGAGGAACCAGGGATAATAGAGGAACCAGTGATACTAGAGGAACCAGGAATACTAGAGTAACCAGGGATACTAGAGTAACCAGGGATACTAGAGGAACCAGGGATACTAGAGAAACTATGGATACAAGAGGAACTAGGGATAATCGAGAAACTAGGATACTAGAGAAACTAGGATACTAGAGGAACCAGGGATACTAGAGAAACTAGGATACTAGAGGAACCAGTGATACAAGAGGAACAAGGGATAAAAGATGAACCAGAGATACTAGAGGAACCAGGGATACTAAAGGAACCAAGGATACTAGAGAAACCAGTGATACAAGAGGAACCAGGAATACTAGAGGAACCAGTTATACAAGAGGAACCAGGGATACAAAAGGAACAAGGGATACTAGAGGAACCAGGAATGCTAGAGGAACCAGGTATACTAGAGAAACCAGTGATACAAGAGGAACCAGGGATACTAGAGGAACCAGTTAAACAAGAGGAACCAGGGGTACTAGAGGAACCAGGGATACTAGAGGAACCAAGGATACTAGAGAAACCAGGGATACTATAGAGGAACCAGGAATACTATCGAGTAACCAGGGATACTAGAAAAACCAGGGATATTAGAAGAACCAGGGATACTAAAGGAACCAGGAATACTATAGAGGAACCAGGGATGCAAGAGAAACCAGGGATATTAGAGGAACCAGTGATACTAGAGGAACCAGGGATACTAGAGGAACCAGTGATACTAAAGAAACCAGGGATACTATAGGGACTAGGGTTACTAGAGGAACCAGGGATACTAGAGGAACCAGGGATATTAGAGGAACCAGGGATATTAGAGGAACCAGGGATTCTAGAGGAATCAGGGAAACTAGGGGAACCAGGGATATTAGAGGAACCAGGGATTCTAGAGGAATCAGGGAAACTAGAGGAACCAGGGATACTAGATAAAGCAGGGGTACTATAGTAAGCAGGAATACTACAGAAACAAGGGATACTAGATGAACCAGGGATACTAGAACAAGGAACCAGTGATATTAAAGCAAAATATTGAATTAAATTTCCCAGCCGTCGTTTATGTCTTAACCCTTATAGAAGGAATAGGAAATCCTGTAGTTGGCATAAGAAAAATGGAAACGGATACTGGAAATTAGAAGAAGATGGAACAGGGAAGAGTTAGTATAAAACTAGGATGGATAGTGTTGTATTATTCTTCACAAGGTAATAAATAATCAAAGATTATACACAAACCAGACAGAGGCTTGAATTAATGGTGTAAAAAACTTCTTTAATTAATACTTTATTCACTTCTAAACCCCTGATCATAACTAATTATTCTAATTAAACAAATATTCAACTTATCGGAATTGATCTTGACGTAAAGGAGGTCTGACAGGAGTTTTATCAAATGCAAGGAGCATAAATATGAGAATATAATAAATTCTGTTTATGATGGACAAAAGTCACGAAACACCTTTCCCACCCTTTCTTAAACACACTTTTTTCTTCCTTCCCCTTCCAGTAATTCTCCCTTTTTATTCCCCCTTCTTAATTCTCTTTTTTCATTCCCCTCCCCACTTAGGTCTCCTTTTTTCATTCCTCTCCCTTTTCCCATCCCTATATTTTCTTCCTTATATTCGGGAAAATCGGTTTCTTGGCATGTCCTTCCTTTCTTCCAAATATTTTCTCTATCCTTCCTTCCTCCTCTTTCTCCCATCCTTCCTTCATTCCAAATATTTTCTCCTATCCTTCCTTCCTCCTCTTTCTCCCATCCTTCCTTCATTCCAAATATTTTCTCCTATCCTTCCTTCCTCTTTTTCTCTCATACTTCCTTCCTTCTAAGTATTTTCTCCTATTCCTTCCTTCCATCCTTCTTTCCTACCAAATATTTTCTCCTATCCTTCCTTCCGCCTTTTTCTCCCATACTTCCTTCCTTCCAAATATTTTCTCCTATTCCTTTCTTCCTCCGCTTTCTCCCATACTTCCTTCCGATTGCTTCCTCCCCTTTCTCACATCACATCCCCCCCCATTATCTTTCTTTTCGGCCCTCTTTCTCCCATTATTTCTATTGCTCCCCTTACAAAACATTGTAAACAAAGATTCTAAATATTTAATTAAAGATTGAGGTAAATCTGGTAAACCTCTGAACAGCGGGGGGTTCTCCCCCCTACCCCCCCCCCCACACACTTTTCGTGGGAAGGATTGTATAAAGGTTGGTCTCTGAGGTTTAATTCAAGGGATTGATGGCTAATCTTCTTCTGTATAATAAAGCTCTTCGCTCTTATATATATTATATATATAATTCAGCTATGGCTAAAGTTTTTGGAGTAAACCCATAGGTACCCTGGGGGTAACCAAGACTAAAATAAATTCAAATATTTTTTTCAAAAATTGATTTTTTATTTTAAAATTCGATTTTTCGATTTGGACACTTCAGCTAGCTTGTATACAATAGTAAAAATACAAAAAAACGATAATGGGAGATTGCTACAGATTTCAATTCTTCAAAATGACACCACGGCTATCCATTGAAACAGTCCCTTTAAAGTGGATTGGTAACCATGGTAAGGTTGAACCGTATCTAATTGGATCTGACAGGAATAAAGATTTGGTTCTCTACGAGAGGAAGGATACTGTGTCTCAAATCATGCTTTAGTATTCAAGGATTTGAATCCATATAATTGTGTTTGAGTAATGAATATAAACACATAAAATTTTACTTAACATGCACTGTTAAAAAACAAAGATTACGCATTTTTTTCTAGGTTTTAAATTGATGAAAAAAATTTCTTTCTTATATTTCAAAAGTCTGGCCAATAACAGATTTGGTATTATAAATAGATTATGATTATGAAGTCCATAGATAAAAATAATTGTTTGTTTTTTATAATACATATTTGGATATTTAAAATCGTGAATAATGTTGTTAAATTTAGAATATTTTTGAAGATTTGGATAAAATACCTTTAAATCTTCTGATCTATTTAAACTAGCCTTGAGATGAATTAAATCCCAAATATGTTAAAAATTCTAAAAAATCAGATTTTAAAGATTCATGTCGAAACGTGACAAGGTCTGACAAGTTCATTAAAATGTATAGAATGAAACAAAGTATTTTCAACTTCTAGGAATAAGAATAAAACCAATAACATCTGGATTCTAAAATGTTTAAAACATAATTGGAACGTATCAAGGACTTCAATTTAGTATCTACGTATAGTAATTAACCAATCTCCATTCAACAATTTTCAGAATATCTAATTTTCAGTATCAAGGGCTTATATATTGTATTTTCAGTATCATGGGCTTATATATTGTATTTTCAGTATCAAGGGCTTATATATTGTATTTTCAGTATCAAGGGCTTATATCTTTTATTTTTCAGTATCTAGGATTTAAACCTTGTATTTTCAGTATCTAGGATTTAAACCTTGTACTTTTAGTATATAGATACCTTGTATTTTCGGTTTCTAGGATTTAAACCATGTATTTTCAGTATCTAGGATTAAAACCTTGTATTTTCAGTATCTAGGATTAAAACCTTGTATTTTCAATATCTAGGATTTAAACCTTGTACTTTCAGTATATAGATACCTTGTATTTTCAGTATCTAGGATTAAAACTATGTTTTTTTTCAGTATCTAGGATTAAAACCTTGTATTTTCAGTATCTAGGATTTAAACCTTGTATTTTCAGTATCTAGGATTTAAACCTTGTATTTTCAGTAGCTAGGATTTAAACCTTCTATTTTCAGTATCATAAGATTTAAACCTTTATTTTAAGTATCTAGGACTTAAACCTTGTATTTTCAGTATCATAAGATTTAAACCTTGTATTTTCAGTATCTAGGATTTAAACCTTGTATTTTCATTATCTAGGATTTAAACGTTGTATTTTCAGTATTTAAGATTTAAACCTTTTACTTTCAGTATCTAAGATTTAAACCTTGTATTTTCAGTATCTAGGATTTAAACCTTGTATTTTCAGTATCTAAAATTTCAGATTTAAACCTTGTATTTTCAGTATCTAAGATTTAAACCTTGTATTTTCAGTATCTAGGATTTAAACCTTATATTTTCGGTTTCTAGGATTTAAGCCTTGTATTATCAGTATCTAGGATGTAAACCTTTTATTTCATTATCTAGGATTAAAACCTTTAAATAGAAGTATCTAGGATTAAAACCTTTAAATAGAAGTATCTAGGATTAAAACTTTGTATTTTTAGTATCTAAGATTTAAACCGTTGTATTTTCAGTATCTAGAATTTAAACCTTGCATTTTCAGTGTCTAGGATTTAAACCTTTTATTTTCAGTATCTAGGATTTAAACCTTGTATATTCAGTATCTAAGATTTAAACCTTGCATTTTCAGTATCTAGGATTTCAACATTGTATTTTCAGTGTCGAGGATTTAAACCTTGTATTTTCAGTATCTAGGATTATAACCTTGTCTTTTTAGTATCTAGGATTCAAACCTTGTATTTTTAGTATCAGGATTTAAACCTTGTATTTTCAGTATAAAGACTACATCCTGCGCATTTTTTAAAGTAGGATCAGACTTAATTTTTGAAAAAATTTCTCTTATTGTTTGATTAAAGTATTTCACGTCTGCATACGGAGCAGTGTTAGGCCTGTAAATGTTACCTACAACTGTATATTTATTCTTCCCATTTTTAATCTTAATAAATTGTGATTCAAAAACGCGAGCTAATAAGATTAATTAATTAATCGGTTCAAAACAAAGTGATTTCTCAACCCAGAGTCCTACTCCTCCCCCTGCATTACTATTTAGCCCCTGTTTATCTCTTACAGTAAAATGAAGTGGATGATAACCAGTTAAATCAAATGAAAGATTTGCAGGTTTATTCCAAATTTCCTGAAGAGCAATTACAGATATAGGATAAAACCTGAGAATCTCAGGTGTTGAACGATACAGACATTTATCTGATGTTTCTGTCTCGAGAAATTTACTAAAAACTGTGTCAAAATTATATCAAAACGTATTTATGTAAAATATACGTCTGTATCGCGTGACCAGAACTCCCTCCAATGGTAGTGCAGTATACTGGTTACATGATACAGACGGAGACACGTGACAATAATACTTTACTACCATTGATTGGAGTTCTGGTCACGTGCTCCGGACGTATGAATAATATTATCAATTATATCTACTAGAACTCGGATAGGTCTCAATCAACTTGAGATTCTCGGGTTTCAGCCTATACCCCCTTCCAATTATCCTTCACAGTCCCTTAAAAAGAAATCTTCAAAATAAAAAAATAAAAAAAAGGATAAAAAAGATAACATTTGGACTTGTGCAAAATATATGGACAAATTAGAAAATGTTGGGGAAATTTATTAAATTCTTGAGATTGTTAAAATGTATCACAAAATATTATATTTCCATCACAAATAATTCAGTTGTTTGTTATTCACACCGTACGCCGACAAGCTAAATAGCTTAGCTCTTTACCCTTAACTGAAACTTTTAACGAGTTTGCTACATTTGTTAAAAATTAAAAATGATCTTGACTTTTGATTGGTTGAACAGGAAATTTTTCAGGCTTCTAATTGGTCGAACCCATGAATTTCAACTAATGAGATGTAGCATAGAAAATAAGCTTCTTTGTAGAGTACAAAAGTTTGTAAATAAACCAAAACAATTTGTTAAAACGATTAAACGAACATACAATTTTGAAATATTAACATTTTTTGTAGAGCCAATTAAAAGTCAGATTACGTTTCAAGTCTTAAATTAAAATATTCTTTCATGTATTCGAATGACTAAAAATGGCAACTTATAAAATCCATTGATTTGCTCATTTTTAGTTTAGATTCCCAGACAAGCTCCAAAGGAATTCAGTCTTCGCCACAAACTCAAAATTTTTAACTCCTTAATCTTAGAAATCTAATAAAATAAATATTTCGAAATTATTTTATTTGATCTAACAGAATTCATGGTTTAAAATTCGGTTGCAAGACTCAATTTTTTTTTATTTGTAAAGGATAAATCTTATTCGTCCGTCGAAATCGGAGATAAAAAAGATGACGTGTTCTAACTCTCAAGGTGTAAATTGTAAATATTGTTGAGTCAGGTTTTATTAAATAGAAATAATTATATCATATTAGGAGACATATGCTGTTTTAAGATTTAAGTGAAAACAATAACAAATTTTCAAGTAATTAAAATGCACAAATAACAAATAAATTATTTGGCACTATTTGTTTATTATTTATACGATGGAAAATGCAAGTTAGGCAGAGAACAGGTTATTTAGGTCAATAAACAACTCTAATCTAAAATATATAATTTATCAATAAAACTATTGTTATTTTTAAACATATTTAAACCAATAAATAAACCTTATTTTTTTTGGTCAATGGTATAAAATATCTGGGGCGTGAACGATTTGCATAAAATATTGGATAAAAGAAGAAAAATGTTTTTTTAAAATAAAATTATTTTAATATGTTATAAGACAGGGCATATTTTCTTATTCTAATTTTGATAATTATTATTTTAAAACAACGCATTTTCATTCGAGACATAAAAAGATAAAATTTGAAATTTGAACCAAACTAAATATTTTATTACTATACTCTAGATTAGATATAATTGTTGGATCCAATAATAAATAAACAAATTTCCAAATCAAAAATATTGGTAAATTTTCCGTATTTGTTGTAAATATATTTATCTATATTTCTTCCGTAACATGAGTTGAGGTAAGCTGTGTAGGAACTAGGCTGTATGTTAACCACCACATAACCAGGGGTTGCCAGATTACCATCAACATTATCAACCAGATCTTACGCTTTCCATGACTCTCTACTCCATGCACCTTAAAATATTTATTCTTGATTAATGCCTTCAATAAACGTCTAAGCGGCTGAACCTATTTGATTTTTTGTAGGACTTCACTTGACACCAGATCAGGTTTATGGCCGGCAACAATAAAAAATTTTGTCTTTAAAAACTATATATTTTTAGTGGTGAAAGGAACACAAAAAAGAGGAACCCTCATCGACTGTACAGATACATTTGATCATTTAATAACGTTAATATTTACTATTTAGTTTCCATACCTCTGGTTCGATCCTAAGATGAAGAGTTCTGAAGAGGAATATTGCTAGAGCTAGAGTGGAGTAGAGAAGAGCAGAATAGTATCCAAGTTTGGAGAGTAGGAACCCGGAGAATAAACTGAAGATCATTCCAACATACTTGTACATACTGAAGGCAAGGAAATCCCACTTAGCCAGGGTAGAAGTGATCGACATCACAGTAGTACACAGGTACACAATCTTAACAGTACATATAGTGTATTACAGAGGTACACAATCTTCACAGTACATATTGTGTAGTACACAGGTACACAATCTTAATAGTACTAGTGTAGTACACAGGTACACAATCTTAACCGTACATATAGTGTAGTGCACAGGTACACAATCTTCACAGTACATATTGTGTAGTACACAGGTACACAATCTTGACAGTAAATATAGTGTAGTACATTAGTTCACAACTTAACAGTACATATAGTGTAGTGCACAGGTACATAATCTTAATAGTACATATAGTGTAGTAGACAGATACACAATCTTAATAGTACATAATAGTGTAGTAAACAGAAACACAATCTTAATAGTAAATATAGTGTAGTACACTAATTCATCTTAACAGTACATACAGTGCAGTACACTGGTACACATTCTCAGCAGTGCATAATACTGTAATACAAAGTACATAAACTTTAGTAGATACTTACATACATATTTATACATAATTTTGGCATAAATTTTCCTATAATATACAAAGTCAAAAAGACTATAATGTATATATAGTACATTAGCACACAACATATGATGAAATATTAGGAGGGTTTGATTGATTTCAACTTTGGAAAAAGAGGAGTTAAAAAACTTAAGCGTTGGCCCTCAATCCATTTCATTTCTTCCAGGGGCGTACACAGGAATTTGTACAGGGGTCTTAAATTGTCTTCTTCTTTCTCAGGGGGGAAGCCCCATGGCACCCCCCCCCTGTGCACGCCCTGATCTCTTCCGTATCCTTTACCGGCTTTAGTATAATATAGCACAACGATAAAGAATGAGATTGTAAAACGTTTTTAATATTTCACTTAAACCCATTGTTAGGATTTTATTACAACTCAAGTTCAGTTAATCAACCGTCCTTTTCAGGATACCTCCTAGCATACACGAACCAGATTCATACATTCATATATCTTCAACAGGATACAAATAGGATCCAGCTCATTTCAAGAATATATCCAGGGGGTGGAGGGCCTCTCATTTAAGGATATATAAGAACTATATCCAAGATTGTAGACAGAAAGAAAAATTGGATTTTTAAAAGAACTATCGACGTAGTTTCGAGCAACTCTCAAATTAAAGCTAGGAAACCTGATTCACAACTGTACCTTTAGAATACGCTTAAAGATAATATATGTAAACCTTCATTTCAATAAAAACATTAAGGATATCCTTATTTTCTATCTAGGAGTAATTGTAATCAACTGTGGCTTCACTGCAGATGTGAAATGCAGATTTCTGCAGCTGAGAGAAAAGAAGGAAATTGACCGAATTTAAAGTGAGCCCGTTGTGTACATTCAACTATTTAAATGTGAAATTACGTTTACAATTCCGTTGAATAATAGTATCTCGAGTATCCTGTACCCTAGAGAGTTTTATGCACCTGTTTAATGTGAAAAATCATTTATGTTTACAAGTATCAATTAAATTCAATAAAATTGATATAAAAAATTATTAAAAAAAGTATTCCTGTCTACTATTCAGTTTATTCTAGAATAAATGTACTAGACATTGGAAAACTTGTAGTAGTAGCTAGGGATATAATATAATATCTAAAGAAATCTAAATAATACTTGGAGATGGGACATCTTGTAGTAATATCTAGGATATCTGAAAGAGTATTTGAGGATATCTAAATAATACTCGGACATTGGAGATCATGAAGGTACATGTAGGTACATCTAGGATATCTGAGGGAGTATTTAGGGATATCTAGATAATACTTGGATATTGGAGATCATGTAGGTACAACTAGGATATCTGAGGGAGTATTTGAGGATATCTAAGATAATACTTGGACATATGACATCTTGTAGTAGTATCTAGGATATCTGAGAGAGTGAGGATATCTAAGATAATTCTTGGAGTTTGGACATTGAACATCTTGTAGTAATATCTAGGATATCTCAGGGAGTATTTCGTGGATCAAATCAAATCATCATGTTCAGGGATTGCTTTGGGCTCCCGCATACAGGGAGAGGTTTCAATTCACTGTGTACTTAGGTTTTTCAGCCTGGATCTATATAAAGTTTGTGTTCCTATTACGCTTGCTCGACTTGAAAACATTAAAACCCGATAAGATCCCAGCAGGGAGTATCTAGATAATACTTCGACATTGAACATCTTGTAGTAATATCTAGGATATGTCAGGGAGTAATTAAGGATATCTAGATAATACTTCGACATTGAACATCTTGTAGTAATATCTAGGATATCTCAGGGAGTATTTCGATGATATCTAAGAGACATATGACATATTGTAGAATAGTAAGTTATCAAGAGCATTATTTTTTTTTAGTAAATACAAATTAATAATTATAGTATACCAGGATCTCTAGGAAGAGTGCAGTAAGAGCTCCACTAGCCGTGGTTGCCAGCATCTCAGGACTGAACCTCTCCTGGACCCCGAGCATGTATCCGACCACGAGAATATACGTCACGAACGCCATGCTGGGTATATAAAGATCTGCGGCATTTAACTCAAACCTGGGCTGAACTGGTTCGTCTTAATAACAAGATGATTAAAACTGTCCAGTCTGAGAATATGAGAGCAGGGAGTACCCAGCCCTGGAACTAAGCACTGATTGAAATGTCGGGTTTAAAATTAAAATCTCACCATGATTATATCTGATGGACCAATCCTTGTGTGTGAATGGAAAGAGAATAAGTCCAAGCTTCTTGCTCACATAGGAGTTATCCACGGCAAAATAATACTAAAATATTTAGAAAAGATTAAACCTTAATTATTAAAGAAGTTGAAATCATCGTCTTATATTAAAAAGAAATTCATAAATGTTTCTTTTTCACGAAATATTCACAGCTAGGTTTAAATTGGATTGGTAACGGATTAAAAGAAAATTAACAATAACAGACTTTAATTTTTTATTGGGAAAATTATGAATATTATTTTAATTTTGATGCGGATCCGGATCCTAAATCCGCACTAGAATAAAATGAATTTGGATCTAGGTCATTTACATTTCTATAACATTTTCTGATTTTCTGAACAAAATAAGAGTTTTTCTTTATTTTCTTTATTTTTATGCTAAATCTTGATGAACCATTCAGAGATAAGGAAATTTTTGATATGTTAATATTTTGACCCTTGGGTCAGGATCCGTGGATTCGAATATTTTGGCGGATACGGATCCAAATAGCCAAAATGTTGCGGATCCAAAGGATGAAATAAACCAACCTTTAGCTGTCCAATTGAAACATATTTATCTAGATTCTTCTTAATCTCCTCCTGACCCTTTCCGACGAAGTCCCTCCCGTAGGACATGGCGAGGTTCGTGACCATGGGGTCCTGAAGCATTCCTGTACCAGGCATCAGAAACTACAATTAGAATATAACTTATAACAAATTAAGTGTTCTACGTTTAACTTGTCTTTTTCTACAGTCATAATCAGAAAAGCCCGGAATACATTGAAAATTAATCAGACTACTTTACATATAGAGGTTTCAGATAAGAATGGCCGCCCAGGGTGCTAGCGTGCACCGGTCCTAATTATCCCTGAGAAGTGAACCAAGCGGGTGTTAGCCGTGTCGGATAGATTGTCTTTAGACATTCAGATCTTTCTGAAAAGCATAGTATTGAGAGTTTCAGTCTCCCTCTAATTAAAATTAAAAACATTAAAAAATTAAAGTTACTAAAATGGCAGAATCTGTTTGAACAAACAATAGTGAAAAGTGATAAAGAACAAACATTAGTGAAACGTGATAATGAACAAACAAATCAATAGTGAAACGGATAATGAACAAACAATAGTGAAAAGTGATAATGAACAAACAATAGTGAAACGTGATAATGAATAAACAATAGTGAAACGTGATAATGAACAAATAATAGTGAAACGTGATAATAAACAAACAATAGTTTAATTTAATTGGTTTAATTGGTGTGATTATGTTTATATATCACGGGTGTGATAATTTAAAACATCTCTTTTCCGACTTCATTGGCCGTTCAGGAATTCAGCCAGCTATCGAGCTTGTTTTTGAAAATGTTCAGGTTTCCAACACTTTTGATTTCATATGTGATATGGTGATAAGTGGTAATGAACAAACAATAGTTAAAAGTGAAAATGAACAAACAATAGTTTTGAAAATCTGAAAAAAATGAAAATTGGACTTCAAAGAGCAAATCTTTAATGCTTTTTACACAAAATCCCCCCCCCCCCCCAATTCGGGGGGGGGGGGATGGGGGGGGGATTTTCAATATAATAAACACCCTTTAAACTTTCATTCCATAAAAGCGTAATAAAGCCGAATAGTTTTTTTTATATATTTTGCCGACTTTGTACATTAGATATGTCACCTGTTGATGTCCTGCGGGAGCTTGTCCCTGCGATATTCCGGCGGGAGTTAATCGTCCTCCCGCCTGCGGTATCCCTGTAGGGTTCAAATACCCTGGATTGTACTCAGATCCCCCGTATGTACCAAAGCTGAACAAGAAAATTAATTTTATTATAATATTTTTTTCTTCTAAAATGGCTTATCCCACCTCAAATTGCTTATTTTGCTTTGATAATAATGAAACTAAAAAACTGGAGAAAGATTAAATTTGTTCATTTCCACATTTTCCGAGACAACATGAAAAACCACATCAATCAAAATAAACTTCAGAGAAAAGCCGACCGCAATGCTGTGGTATATAAAAAGATGGTGCTAAAAAAATGAATACGAAAAGCTGTGCCACACTGTTGTGGGGTTATTAAATCAGTAATGAAAATAATTTGTTTAAATTTTGTATCGATTTTACAAATAATGTGATTTGAAAGAAAGAAAATAAGCGCAAAGAAAAAAGAAAAAAAGATATAATATCAAAAAATTAAAGTATTTGATCAATACAACAAAATAAATGCGATGCCATTTAAAACAAAAAGCAAAGAACCCATCCTTTATATTATTTATACGTACATGCAATGAAATCGCCTTATTTTTACTATCAGATGAATAACAAGAAACTTCTATTGCAGATTTATTATGTTAACCACTGTAACTCCTACTTTAGGGGTCCTTGGAGTAATCCAATAACTAAACTAAAAAACCTTAACATTTCTGAGGTTCTCCTGAAGTCAGAACTTAAGTGTTATAAATCAAGGGATTAAGCATTGATCTCCATCTAATGTAGATCTACGGATAACTTTAATTGAGGGATCAAGCATTAATCCTAAAATTAAAGTGCCCAACGTTGGATTTTGAGATCTAACGTTTTAGATTACCGAAACTCCACACACAAGTTCCAGCCTCTTGACAACAACCTTCTCATTTTAAGGAATGTTTAAACAATTTCTTGCAAATCTTCAAGTAAAGTACCCTATAGATAATTTACACATCCCCCAGTCTTTCTATTAGTTTCTTTTGTAGAAATCCACGAGTAGCTTTCTTGAGAAAACGCAGATATAAAATGTCAATCTATTGTTTGTTAGAAAAAATGTATTCTTCTTCTACCTTGAGTCCTGGCCGTTTCCTGGTAGTGGAGAGCTCTGATACTGGTTCGGATTGTAAAAGGTTTGCTGAACTGGATCTGCAGGTTTCTTAGCTGGATACCCACCGTACTGGTCATACTGAGCATCATACTTGAATACAAATTTATATTTTTATTTAAACTTATAAAATTAAAACAGAACTGAGATTTTTTGATGAATTGATCTCTGATTTGTCAAACCTGACGATTAAACTTCCATTCATTCAAAAGTTCTTAGCTCAATATGATTCATTAAAAATATTAACTAGTGGGTAGGTTTTCACCAAATTTTTGCAATGAAAATGTGGCATTTGTAGAAAATTATGGAAACAATTGAAAAAATTCACAACTGTTGACTGAAATTAATCTAAAACTTTAATTAGCAATTATGCTATGACCTTCTGAACAATGAATGAAAAGCATCTGTAGCCTATGTTTAAAACATAAATTAGGAAATATTACAGTTTGATTTCTTCAGGGGTGTAGAGACTTAAAATACATAACTTATTAAACTGTCAGCAGAACCAATAAAATGATTGACTCGATGACAATGTCACAATTTTAATTGGACTTTCTGAGGGTTTCACAAAATGAACGATAGTCTTCTGAAATCTACATAATTCAAAATGTTATTCTCCACAAGTTTAATTTAGATTCATAAGATAAAATATTTTACTGTGACAGAAGGCCCATGAAGAAAAACTAATCGTTTATTGAAAAATATAAGAAATGCAAATAATAAAGATACAGAAAACATATCTTCTGTCAGCTACATTTTGCCTAGTCACATTTTGCCTAGTCACATTTTGCCTAGGTAACAGTTTGCCTAGGTAACATTTTGCCTAGTAACATTTTGCCTAGGGTAACATTTTGCCTAGAGTAACAAAAGAGCGAATTTTTTGCCTAGTCAATAATTTTTTCACAAAGAAATTTTCATCAATCCGAGATTTTTTTTTCAATAATCCGAGATTTCTTTTTAAAAATCCGCAAATTTTTTGGCAAAAACTTTGCAAATTTTTGAAAATCATTCAGTTTCCTTTAACCCAATCAGAAGGAGAGACACATTGAAAATGGCTCCCATGATAACTGCAGGGCTTACAAGGCGGGGTAAGCCAAACTACAGAGATAAGAATAACTTCTATTATGTTTTCAATGGGAAGAGGGCAGAGACCAAGAATTGGCGCTGTTCCCAGAGATCATGCACTGCAACCCTAACAAGGAGGATATCTACTGGAATCCTGGTAGGGGATGTACTCCCAACTCATGGCCATACCAACAAGCTGCTGAAGACGAAAGCTAAGACCACAGAAAAGGCTGTGATTGAGAAGTATGCCAATGTTCAAGGAAAGCAGAGATCAAAGGACTCCAGACAGAGGGTGAAATTTGTTGTAGAAGCTTTCCATACCATGCCGAAAGCTGATTATATCCAAACCCTTGCATATGACCAGCAGAAGATAAATAATGATAAATAAAGATCACTTGTATTAATTCCTATGTATACTCCATGATTATGTAAAATGTATTTAAAAAATATATATATATATATCTGATGCATAACCATATTTTATCTTTTGTAGAGTGACAGAAATGTTAAAATTGCTGTACAGCTAAATTCAATTCAATTTATTAATTTTAATTCATTAAAATTTATCTGGTTAAACTTTAAAAAAAATGTTTAATTCTTGACAAAATTTGTTTTTTTTATAAAAGATTATTGACTAGGCAAAAAACATGCTCTTGCGTTACCTAGGCAAAATGTTACCCTAGGCAAAATGTTACTAGGCAAACTTGAACTAGGCAAAAAGTTACCTAGGCAAAATGTTACCTAGGCAAAAGTGAACTAGGCAAAATGTGACTAGGCAAAATGTGACTAGGCAAAATGTGACTAGGCAAATTGTGACTAGGCAAAATGTAGCTGAGCCAGTTTGTCTAATGTAATGTTAAAAACTTTAAAAATCTAAAACTTGATAAACCCTCCTGAATTTTGAACATACTTGAAAAATAAAAAAATAAAATGTAAAAAACGAGTAAAAACTATATCTTAACACTTTTCGCAATAGTGATAACTTACTTATTATCCTAATCAAAGATGAAGATCTTTGTAATAAATAAATAAATCAATAAATAATGAAACAAATAAATGGATGATTCGGTGATATTTTTTCTTTCTTCTACAAACCTGATAATTATCCTGATACTGAGGATCCCACGACATTTTATTCTGAAATCAAGAAATATTCAATAGTTTAATTTGGCGCCAAACCAATATTTTCATCATTCCGCAGACCTTGTACAGTTCACCACCGAATATCGGAGATAAACATTCCTCGCTGCGATTACTCGAAATTATTTCTACTCTCTTTAACAATTTATCGGCGGAATTTCGAAAATGCTGAAATTCCAGGAAACGATGAAAATCTTGAAGTTTCTTTCTCCTTAAGTTTTCTCTCTTCTTCCAACCTTAATTCTTCTTCAAGTTTTCGCTGATTCTCCCTACAGACATGTTTAGATTAGTTTAAAAATCAACAGAAGAATATCCAATGGAAAGAATTCTAATTAAAAGAATAAAGAAAGAGTATCCTCCCCGAAAAGGAATAAAGAAATTTACTTAATCTTTAATCTTAGAGATGAGGGATAACATTTACTGAATTTTTGTAACAAATCAGAATTTTCTAATTTTGTCTTTTTTCGCATATTTTTATGCTAAAACTCAATAAACCATTCAGAATTCAGGAAATTTGTATTATCTCTTTTATTGAATTGTTCGGTTTTGAGGTTTGAGTTAATTTTTTCTTGCAGTTTTTTGTTGATATTTTGCCCCGTGGATCCGCATATTTTGCGGATCCGGATCCAGGAAGCCAAAATCTCGCGGATCCGTTTAAGTATTGAGTTTGGGTCCGGGAAGATGATTTTAATGATCTAAAAGAAAAAGAAGAAAGCATGAAAAGATAAAATCGTGAGAAAAATCGAAATAAAAATATAAAGGAATGTGAAAGTAATATACCTGAAGGCTGCAATAGGATCTTTAAACTGTCTGTAGTAGGTCAACACGTCCCTAACATCCTCTAGACCACTGTCCTTGATCTCATGCAGCAGCTGAGCTAAACCGATCAGGTTCCTGTCCGTGTTATCTCCGTCCCATTTCTCCAGGATCAGTGCATTGTCAGGGTTCGACTAATACATTTTTTTAGGGTATTTATTATGAAGTAATGATTTTTACAAAATTTGGTTGGGGGGNTTTATCTATTTTCTCCAATTTAGTGAAAAGAAACCCTAAAAATTCATTACTCACAGAAAAAATATCTCCCCTCAAAGAGAGGTAATTATGTATCAACTAAATAAATATATTATACTTGATAAAATTTTTTTTTAGCAGAATATGTCAAAAAAAGGCCATTGGTTAAAAATTAAATAAAAGGGAAAAAATAAATATCTTAAGGTTTAAAAGATACCTGAACATGATCCTTGTTCCAGTCTATAACAATAACCTTCCTCAGATCTCTGTTAAGACTAGAGAGATCTTTAAGATGTACACCGTTCACGTATCTAGTCGCGTCTCTGTACAACTTGTACATAATGTACTGCTGCTGGGGATCCATGCCAAGTATTATTGGGTAGAAGGTCATACTGTTCTCCACAGTCCAGACAACCACCTCGAAGTTGGGATATCCTGAATGAAAGAAATGCTTTAAGGAATATGTATTTTTAGGCTTCTCTCCTGCCCCTGCCGACTTCGGAGTTATTTTGATATTATTAATACGCAAATTCATAGTTCTCTTTTTAACCTAAAGAGATAAAAATATAAAAAACAATTTGTAATTATATAAACAACACAATGAAGAGTGTAGAATAGGTAAAAATTGAGTGAAATAAATTTAGTATTCACAATATATTTACGCAAATTTGTCCCATATGTTTTTAGTAAAAGGGTATATATATATGATAGCCGGCCGTTTCATCTAATTGTCTTAGCGGCAAATGTTTGATTTTACAGTTCTGATAACTTGCTAAAGCAAACATATTTTATGTTGAGATAGGGTTTACCAAAAATTGCATATTAAAAAACCAAAAATTTCCACAAAAATCAATTTAAACATCCCAGGGCCAAATAATGTGTGGAACTGTAATGTATACATTATACACATGTACACTGCAGTGGTTGATGTAAACAAAAATTGTACACATATCCAGTTTTTCAATAATAGTCATGGAGGAACCATGTTGTTTTGCTATCGGGAAACGCAGAAAAAAATATTCTCCAGGATGGAGATTGTTTCCGGTACTTCAAGAATTCTACCAGAAAACAAAAATCTTACTGGAAGTGTGTAATACCAAGCTGTAAAGGTAGAGCTATCACGAGTGGGGATTTCATTGTAGAAAAAAACACACAGCAGATAGTTCTCTTGTCAGGTCCAGAAAAATTGAGACAAACCTGATTAAAAACTGCTCAAGTATTTTGAGAACACTTCCATTGGAAAGGAAACCAAAGGCTTCAGAAAAGCCCCGATGTTTCCTTTAGAAATTTGGAATAATGAAGCCACTACAAACAACCAAACTGAACGATGGTTTAGAAGTTTTACAGCTGACCAGCCTGGAATACAGACTGCAGGGAAGTCCTTTTTAGGTCTTAGAAGAGAAGACTGGCTAAACTTCTTTTCAAAGAGCCCAAATACAAGACCTGCACTGATCCGAAGCCAGCTCAATCGACAAGAATTCTTTAGAGAAATATAAGATTTAAACTAATTGTAAATTCTTTTGATGTATGCAATACAAATAATCTTATGGAAATAATAAATAACTATTTTTTTGTCAAATTATTAATGTTATTCATTGCTGTAGTTTTAAGTTCTAATCTAATCTAATCTTGACGAAATTATGTTGTATTAAAAAAGCAGCCCTGACTGCATTTAAGTAATTTGCCGCCAAAGGAATTAGGTGAAACGTCCGGCTATCCTATATAAATTAGCAAAGCAGTTATTAATGTTTTACCATAAAATTTGTAATATGTATTTGTGTTTGACAATCGCAATATTGATGTTTCAACGAGGATATTTTTGTCATCTCTATTTCGATAAAGCCTTGGACGGTTGAAATATTAAGGGAATTAATGAATGAAGGTGCAATGCAACCTATTTACCTATCTGAGATAGGAACATGTCAAGTCCTGGTCTTTTCTGAAACCTCCATCCGTGTTTATGAGACCAGGTTGAGTGAACCAACAGGCCGGTTAGTTCTACGAATATATTCAATTTATCAATCAAATTATTTACATCATTTTGGATCGTGATATATATTTAAATTACAATTTCCCGGACTTCCCGGAAATCTAAAAAGAACAAATTATTTTTAAAATTGTATGTTTTCGATTATACGGCGTATTTTGACATTATAAGCTTGGAGAAAATCTTAATTATTTACAACTAATTTTCAGTAAAGTTAAGGGAATTTTACTTTACCTAGGGTTCCCTAGACCAATTTTGCATACAATACATCCAGAGCTCAGAGAGGGGGTGTTTTTAAGTCAAAATTGGTCGAAGGAACCCGTAGATTCCCCCAACAGAGGGAGGTAAAGTTACTTAGCGTTCCTTGGGACAGTTATGTAAAATAATAACCCGCTCTAGGAAGTTTTCGTAAAAAATTGCGCATTTTCATCTCTAAAGACGGTAAGTTGTGTACAACTACTTTTTCGGGAAATTAAATTTCTTACCTAACCATGGATTCCCTCGACCTAGCTCTTACAACTATTAGAATAACATAAACTATATTCTTTATTATTAAGTAAACTAACCTAAAACAATTGTGTATTTTGGTTGATAGTATGGAGGTTCCAGTGGATCAGGGAGCAATTTATCACTAAACGGTTCCTCTATTAACTTCTTGGTGGTGAAGATCTTGTTCTTGAGTCTATGATAGTACTGGGAGGGGAAGGTGAGGTTTGAAAACTCGTCCTCAACATTATTACCGTGTTCATCCTGATCAGGGAGAGAGAATAAAACCGCATTACCGATTAGACTACCGCCCATCAATACTCCGAGGAAGATATATCCATACTTTTGCCATCTCGGCATAGGTTCTTGGGGTTTCCCTTCGCTCTTCTCTTCAGATTTCTTGGTTTCTGCAACCCTAGCGGAGAGAATCTCGTCGGCTAGGGAAAGTTTACTTTTCTCTCCTTTTTCGGTGTGAACCCCTTGGGAGAGAATAGAAAAACGTGGAACCTGGTTAGGTTTGATGAGTAAACTAAAACATCTGTAGGAACCAGGAACATTTAAGGTTTGAGAACTCCGAGTTCCAAAAGTAAATATGGGTCGGGAAATAATATTGTGTTGGTTTCTGACTATTAGATTAAGGTGTCTGAATGAGAAAAGAAATGAACTACTCGAGGCCATTTTGAACCTGAAATTAATGAAAATCTAGAAAAACATTTAGAAGGATTTCGATAGAATAAACTGGGTCTGTCCTAGAGAATAATTTTTGGACCTGACCACTTTTTTCAGCAAAATTATTATTATTTATTTTTTATTATTTTAGGGTTAGGTTAGGCTAAGACGATTTCTGGGCTGAGCGCTGCGGCTAGGTCAGGCTAGGGGGCCGAGCGCTGCGGCCACAAGTCCAATTTTATCAATATGTTACATATGAGATCCGTGTACAAACCTGATAGGAGGGAGGGGGCGAGGGGTCCAAAAATCGTTCTCCCCTAGGAATTTGCCAATAAACTTTACATATAAACCAAGCCTTTACTCCAGATATTACTTTTATAAAAGAAACAAAGCGCGAATTCTGTCGACAAAAACTCCGCTTCGAATCGATGATTTCGGAAAAAACTTGGAAATGACAAGTAAATATTAATTGAACTTTTTCTATAACTCCAAGTCTTGAATTCCTAAGTTGATCAAATGTAAAAGGTGTAGTAGCCGTTGCGTGACATACCTACTGTCACTATTTCGGCAGTAAATACTTACAGTCATGAATCAGAAAGATCCGGAAATATTTTAATCATTAATCAGACGACTATACTTTCTAATTTTTAAAATATGATTAATGAAACCTTAATAAGTAAATAGCCCTAGTCCTGTAAATTCCAAAATGTGGTCTGCCTTTATTATGCGTTTAAAATTGCCAGAGATATATATAAAGTCGTCTGACTAATTATCAATGAATTCAGGGTTATGGCTGTAGACCAAATTAATATAAAATTATTAAATTTTAGATAATTCAGCTTGAATTCAAATATGTTTTTGTTTTTCGTTTTATTTTATAATGTTTCATAGAAATTAAATAGCATGTTTGATGAAGCTGCTTCACTTTGAGTCAGAGTGTAAGATTTCAATACGTAGCGCGTATAATGCCGCAAACACAGTTTAAATGTATTTATTGATTAGAACTCAAATAGGCTGTTCATTCTTCACAAAGCTTTATATTTTAAACAATAGTAAATTGCTAAAACAGGGGCATAGAGTTTAAAATGTGTGCTTTTTTGGATTAGTAATTATTTTTAACTTAGCCAATGTCTGCTTCTTTAAATAGTTTTAGTTCGCGGCAGTTTGCGCATTGTCATTCATCTTTATTTAAGTTTCTTTTATTAGTTTCTAGTACTTTGGTTTAAGTTGCTTATTAATGGATAATAATCTACTTTCATGAAACTATGTTTGACCTTAGATAAAATACTTTGAATTTTAATTTAGTCGAATGCGTTGGTCGGCCTTATCATAAGAAAATAATTAAGATCTTAGCAATAAAGTTTATCTGGACCTCGATACCACTTTCAATTATCAGTACTTTTTCCTTCATCAATAAATTAAGTTATTTTATGGAGGGGGGGGGGGGCCTCAACATTAGATAATATTACATGATTTCGAAGCAAAAGTAATTAAGTTACTTTTTGTCCGAATGTTTTCAGAATATGATGCTATTCAAAATCTGTATAGATACCACCTAGTGAATCTTGTGTTCAGTTTCTGTATTTTCTATTGTAGCCGTTATAGTCGGATTTTTAGCGGGTTATAAAGTTATTTTATCCCTAAACATACTGATCCTAGTACTATTACATTAAATGTGACCATGTTTCAGATAGAATAATACCATTGTCCGTGCTGACATGAAGAGTGATGTTTGAATAATGAGACGAAGTAAACTCCAATCCCAGGTTCTAGGTTTATATAAACTATGCATGCGAGCTGCTGAAGCTAAACCTGGTTTTAAAGTGAATGTGCAGAGTGAGTTCAGAAGATACGCTGCTCTCCCTAGAACTGATACTCTCCGGGTAGAGCAGTTGATTAGGAACGGATACAGGAAACTGGATATGATGAAGGATCCAAATGTATCTGGGATGGGAAACTTTGTTGAAGAAAAGAAGAAATAGTAAAATAAGTTGTCATGTCGTTTTCTCTTGAACTTGATGATTATTAAGAAACTGAAGAAATGTCATCCAATACAATAAAAATTCTTAGGTAAACTTTAGTAGAATCTAATCTAAGATATTTAAAGAAAAATTTGAAGGAAAACAAAATTTAAATTTATTTATTTAGGTTTGGTGCACTAGAATATAATCGAGCTTATAAGGTCCAGGAGCATCTTGTAAATATATTAAAGACAGGAGTTGAAAATAAAAAATCTCATCCTAACTTTTTAATTCTTCTTGAGCACAAACCAGTTTATACAACAGGAATCCGTACTAAGGTAACCTAACATACCATGTTTAAAACCAGTTTATACAACAGGAATCCGCACTAAGGTAACCTAACATACCTTCTTGAGCACAAACCAGTTTATACAACGGGAATCCGTACTAAGGTAACCAGTCAATTTTAGCAAAAAAAAATTTACTTTTATTCTATTCAACAAGGAGTGCATTTTTTTAGAATTTGAATTAATATTTTAAGTATTTTTCCTTTTTTATATCTGTTAAACTAATTATACTAGTTAATTTATTTTCCATTAATTTGTGGCGCTTCGTTCAAACATTCTCCAACATTCAGAAAAAATATTTTTTGACGAGGGCAATCATTTTCAAGAACATTTAAGCTGTATGTCCAAATTTTAAATCATTGAATTTGAATTTATCTTTCAAGTATTTTCCCTCTTTTTGATACTTTTCATACTAATTCATTTATTTTCCACAAATTAGCAATTGAAACTTCTGAAATATTTGTGGCGTATCGTGCAAATATTCTCATCATACAGAAAAAAATATTTTTTTTGACGAGGGCAATAATTTTCAAGAACATTTTTTTCTGTCTGAAAAGTTTTTAAAGGAGGTTTAAATTTTTAAAGATATTTTGTTATGGTAACTAAAAGGGGGGTATTTAAGCTTTATGGCTAAATGTTAAAATCTGCAATTTATTTAGGAATATTCCTCTGATGAAGAGATGTATTTACGAAGTCTTGGAGCTGATTTTGTGAGAACTAATCGAGGAGGTCTCATCACATTTCATGGTCCAGGACAATTAGTTGCTTATCCTATACTCAACCTTACTCAATTCATCCCTCAGGTTCAAATAGTTGCTTAGCCTATACTCAACCTTACTCAATTAATCCCTCAGGTTCAAATAGTTGCTTATCCTATACTCAACCTAACTCAATTCATCCCTCAGGTTCAACTTGTTGCTTATCCTATACTCAACCTTACTCAATTCATCTCTCAGGTTCAACTAGTTGCTTATCCTATACTCAACCTTACTCAAAGGTTCAACTAGATGCTTATCCTGAACTCAACCTTACTCGATTCATCCCTTAGGTTCAACTAGTTGCTTATCCTATACTCAACCTTACTCAATTCATCCCTCAGGTTCAACTAGTTGCCTATCCTATACTCAACCTTACTCAATTCATCCCTCAGGTTCAACTAGTTGCTTATCCTATACTCAACCTTACTCTATTCATCCCTCAGGTTCAACTTGATACCAAGATTCGCATGTTCTGATTTCTAAACATTACAGAGATATATGAGTTATAATAGTTAAAAGTACAAAATCTTAAAAGGCAAATCTTACTTTAAGGAAAGAGCGAAAGAAGACCTTTACTTAGCTTTAAATTGGTTTTTACTGTTTTGCAATAATATTTTATATAAGCTGAGGTATAATTGTTATTTTTAAGGAAAAATAAATCCCCTAAAATGGAGACAATAATAAAATTGTTGGCCGTCAAATCTGGCGGAATGTACATTTTACACATTAAACTTTTTCAGGCGAACCGTAGAAAATCTGCACTTGGGATGAGATGGTATGTGAAAACACTAGAGGAGGTTGTAATACAGGTAGGTCAGGGACCATTAACTGACCAAAGGCCGAGTTTCAAGAATTTAAACCACGTCGTTGAACGCCCAAAAAGTGGATCCGGCTCAAATCTCGAAGTGCTGAATACAATTTTAAGTGGAACCATCTATGTTTGAACCGCATCTCAAACGCGGCTCAAATTCTTTAAATTCGGCCTCAGGGTGAAATTCATTCGCAAGGATATATATATATTTTTTCAACCATTGAATTGAATGAATTGGAAAAAAATCAAAAGAAAAGTGGTTTATTCCTTTTCTTTATTTTCCCTAGAAATGTTCCCTAAATACTAATTGGTTTCCAGAAAAGGCAAATAATTTATGTAAAATTGGGATTAAAAGTTATAACTTGCTGTATATTATATATATATACATTATATAGATATATTTTAGATAGTTTTAAAAAATATAAATACAATTTTCTTGTTTAAGGTGTGTTCTGAATATAATCTACAAGGATCCCGGTCTCCGCATACAGGGGTTTGGGTCGGAGACAATAAAATCTGTGCCATGGGAGTTCATAACAGTCAACTTATTACTAGCCATGGACTAGCTCTGAATTGCAAGTAAATATTTTATTTATATTATTATTTACTAGGCCCGTAACTTCCTTTACTGTTGATACTGTTGATTTATCTGCAAGACCTTCATCTTCGATCATTGTAGAAGTAAATGACAATAAAATTGAAAATTGTAAACAATGAAATTCTTTTGTGCAATGTAACAACTAAAAAACTTTATTTCAGCGTGGATCTTGATTGGTTTACAAAAATAATTCCGTGTGGTATAATTGGAAAAGGAGTAACCTCCCTCACCTCGGAGCTAAACCAGGAGATCAAAATAGAAGAAGTTCGTCCTGTCCTAGTCAAACATTTCGGAGACCAGTTCTCAGCTCAGATGGAGGACTGTTCTCCGGAGGACCTGGAGAAGTATCTTCCGTCTGAGTTAAACCTCACGCTTGAGCCGGATTCCTGATAATTATATTTAAACCAGTTCGTTCATTCCGTGATAAAACTATTTTTAATGTTGTAGAGATTTTAGTTTTGTTGGCCGGGTTCCTTGTATCCAGGTTCTAATTATTACAGATAAGATGGCAGGATTGCAGGTTGTAAGATCTGGTTTACTCAGAGGATTCCAAACAGCCTCCAGGCTCCAGGTATTAACCAAGGAATGGCTTCAAATATCTATATACAATTCGCCGACGATAGAAGCGCCTCAAACGCCGAAATCGACAAGATTTTAAACAAAAAATATTTTAAAAGTCAAATTGCACAAATCTTTAACAGATGGTCTAAGGTTTTTAAAAGTCTGTTGGATAAGGATAAGGATGAGCAAGAAGACTTATTATTTTAGTTTCAATATTTTGTTTTCTACATCAATTTCAAAAAAATATATTCCTCATTATCCATTTATGAGGCATTCAAGTTTTTGGTCACCTAATTTCTTATCTATTTAGCTGGGGTTGGATTAAGCAACGTCGCCATTTGAGCGTATGTTGTGATAGAATAAGGAAAATGAAGTTTTTGTAATTTTGTGGTATCGACATATCGTAACGTTTGATATCGTCTTCGAAATTGACAATGATTATAATTTGATGGGTGAAGAAACGAAAGAATACAAGAACTTTTTGTTTGAATCTCGACTTCCGGGAATTCCTACGACATTACAAGCTTGACAAGAAATATTTCTCCTAGGTTGCTTCTTTATCCCGGAGTATCCCAGTACTCTCAGATATACAGATCAAGGATAAAGCTAAGGAGGTTAAGAAATTTTCCGAGTCCGAGATCCTTGGTCAACATCAAACCTCAGGAGGACTTATTACTGTTGAGGTAGGAAGAACTTTATATGTTCTTATTTTTAAAGCTCAATAACATCATCCTAACTTAATCATTCTTGCTTTATTTCCTTTAAAATCTTCACTCTATTCGAGGGTAAAAATTGATTTTTATTAATATAAAGGATTTGAAACAAATGTAAAATGACAATATGTAACATTCTTTTAAAATTCTTTTTATGCTTCAGATCATACTAAGTTGGATGTTTTAGTGTTATGAGAAACAAAGTTTGATGTGTCATGGTCCTTAGGATCATAGTGTGATGTCCCGATAGTTGATCTTTTAGAGACCCAGAGATCATAGTTTTATGTTTCAGGGATAATATGATCCTGGATCATGGTTTGATAGTTTAGGTTCATAAGGATCATAACTAAATTTTTTAGGGTTCAGAGGCTCATAGTTTGATGATGTAGGGTCCAGGGGGATCATAGTTTGATTTTTCAGGGTACCAAGGATCATGATTTAATATTTCAGAGTACCAAGGATCATGATTTAATATTTTAGAGTACCAAGGATCATGATTTAATATTTTAGAGTACCAAGGATCATGATTTGATATTTCAAGGTACCAAGGATCATGATTTAATATTTTAGAGTAACAAGGATCATGATTTAATATCTTTGAATACCAAGGATCATGATTTAATATTTCAGGGTACCAAGGATCATGATTTAATATTTCAGAGTACCAAGGATTATGATTTAATACTTCAGAGTACCAAGGATCATGATTTAATATTTCAGGGTCACACGAATTATAGTTTAATTTGGTGTATTTGGGTCCTTTGGTAATAGTTTTATGAACTTGGTCCTGAGTAATAAGGATCATCATCATCATATTTGATGCTTTATGGTTTATGGTCCTTGGGATCATAGTTCGATGTTTCAGAGTTTTAAGGATCAAAGTTGTTTTATTGTCCTAAGGATTCATGTTTTAAAGCCCTGAGAATAATAACAGAATGTTTTAGGGTCCTGAGGATCATAGTTTGATCTCTGGTATGCCTGAGGAGCATACCCTTGAGCGTACAGTCAGGATTTATAAACCAGCAAAGAACGCTATGCAGTCCGGAACTGCCGGGATTAAAAGGTATATTTTTAAAACATTTTTAGAACTACTAAAGACATTCTGTGATTTTACAATGGATTAAAACCATAGAATTAAGTTCTTTGTTTTCCGTTTCACTTACAGTTGAGACTTCATTGCTACTTCTTAATGAACGATAACAAACCAGAATTTTCTTGAATGAATGGGTTTACTACAGGGTCACCTACAAAGGATCAGACTGTAAAGACGACGCGACCTTCTTTATGACGATTTCAAAGTTAAATTGAGTCTTCTGTCTTAAATTTATACTTTTAATAGTTTATTTCGTGAAATGATTTAGAAAGAAACAAGTTTACAGTTGTAGGGAACCATGAAAACAGGAAACAGATAGTATAAAATCCGCACAGTCGTCTCTGAAGTCTCATTCTTTGTGGGTAACCCTGTATTTTAGAAAATATGTATTATTTATTCAAAGTTAAACTTAAATACCTTTATGTTGAAAAATTTGTTATTTTAGCTTTTCATCTATAAAAACATAAAAAAGTCACACTTAAAAAATTTAATGATGAAAACATGAACAGATTATAAATACTCTATAAGCTTACAGTACTTGTTGCACAACTATTTTAGAAAATATTTTTAATGTAAATGAAGGAAATTATATTTCCGGGCCGTTGTAATTATAAGTGACTTTCCGGGCAAAGATGGGCATGCCAGCTTCACAACTGTACCTTTAAAATCTTTATTTGATTAAAAATGTGGAAGGTATTTTCGGTTTTCTTGCTTAAGTGTTTCTAAAGCAGGATTCTGCATGTCACTAAACAGAGAAGTTCGACGACTGAAAAAAGAGTTCAAAAAGAAAATTATGAAAACCTCTTGTATTCTTGATTTTACATCGCTATAAAAATACCGGACATGCCACTCTATAAATGGAGAGTCACTTGAAATTACCTCTAAGTTTAAGTGTCGATTTTCAACTGTATTGTTTTAAGGTGGAGGATCGAGTTTGATACTCGTGAGAGATGGGAGAATAATCTGATGGGTTGGAGTAGCTCTGCTGATCCTCTCTCCAACACACTTCTAGACTTTGCTAACAAGGAGGACGCAATCAAGTTCGCGGAGAAGAACAGCTGGACCTACTCTCTAGAGGTAGGGTTCAATATATCCTCCTCGGCTCGTGACACATTTCTTTAAAAGAAATTAGAAATGATACAAAAAAATAGCAAATTGGTTTTAAGAGTGATTAAAGGATAAAGGATAATAAGAAGAATATTAAGAAAAACAAGAAATAATAAAAGAACTTCCATGAAATAATGTGTACTGCAGTTTCTGGGAGAAAACTTAAAAGTAAATAAAACCCAGGCAGGTTAGCGCTGCTTTGCTTAGATTCCTTTCAGAAACTGCAGTAAACCTTATACTTTGGGGTTTCCTGTCATATTAATCCTTAAGGTTTAAGTTTTAGTAGAATTAAATAGATAAACTTATTAAATTTTTAATGAAGTTTACTTATAAAAGAACTGTACACCTGCAAAATTGATAAGAAATTCAAACTAAACGATGGGGAAGAAAATAAAATTATGATATACGTCTGAATTAGAATAAAAGATTTATTAAGATTAATAAATATCTAAACATACAAAATAATTCATGAAATGTTTAATATAATATAATTTCAGGACCCGAAGGAGCGTGCCCCAAAATCTAAATCCTATGCGCTCAACTTTGCCTGGAACAAGAGAACGAGGAAATCTACCAAATAAACCAGTTCTCCGCCAGCGGTACCTCGGCGGGGAAACATATCCTCCGTCAGCGGAATCCGCGTAGCAGAACTTTGGTTGATTTTCATATTGAGGGGTGCAGAACCTGGTAGGAATATATTAGGATATATTTGTAATACTGAATATTTAAATAATAACTTTTGAAAAACTTTACGAAATTAAATTGGAAATTGAAATTTGAATTCAATTCTAAATCTTGGCGACTAGAGAGGTAGTTGAACTAACCGTACATAGGATCAATTATTTGATGAAATGTTTCAGAAATGGAAAAACCTTTTTTTAAATTTTTCTTGTTTTTATATCACCAAACGCATGTTAAAAAAGATTATACAGTTATTTATTATGTAAACAAAAATCTGCAACTTCGTATTTTAAAAGGGAAATTCCGCGAAAAAAAAATTACAGAAAGTTCACTGTTATAATAATTATCTAATTCAGGCTAAAACGTCAGAATGCCCCTGGGTCAGGGTAAATAATGTACAATAATTATGATTTTGTGTTTATGAAATAACCAAATTGAACAAATGCGAAATATTTATATTAGGATTACAAATAAGCCAATATAACAACAGAAAGATGTCCCTGAAAATGTCTATAAACAATAATATTTTCTCATAAAAATATGAATGAGCATAAGACAGACAACAGGACGCAATTTATATATATCTATCTTTTATACTGTTTGCCAAATAGATAATCAAGTACAATAGGGAGCAACAGAGAAATGGACCAATTATACACGACGTCACAAGTGTCAAATAAAACAAGGAAAAGGAAATTTTCTCACATTAGTTGACATGTTTTCCAAGATTAATAAAAAAGTGTAAGAACAGAAATTAAAGAAGACATAAAATTGCACTTATTTTACTTTAAGATTTAAGCACTTTATTCTAAAATTATCACTATTATTAATAATTTGTCAGACACAAAAACAGATTTGACACTTGTGACGTCAGGATATAACTGTACTGAGAGTGTACAAATTCTACGTTGCCATCTATTGTACTAAATTCTATTTGCTTTTTTCTATTGCTAGCCATCTCTTTATAGGTTCGCCTAGCCGTAGCGTTCTTCTCTTAGCATGTGAAGACGTACCAACCTAGAATGGTATAAAAGCAGGGGTCCATATAATTCCTTTCTCAAACCTATTTGGGATTGATTTCTCAATCCTATTTGGGATTGATTTCTCAATCCTATTTGGGATTGATTTCTCAATCCTATTTGGGATTGATTTCTTAATCCTATTTGGGATTGATTTCGTAATCCTATTTGGGATTGATTTCTCAATCCTATTTGGGATTGACCAATAAAAAAAATGGGTACAAATTTATTTAAATGAAGGCAAATTGTTTGAAAATGATAATTCTAGAAAAAATAGGGGCAACATTGATCTACTTGGTGCAATTTTTAATCTATTGGGGTTCTATTTGTCATTCCGTTATGTGCAAAAAAAAAATGGGTGCAACTTTATAAATTTTAAGAGACAATCAAAATAAAATTGGGGGCAGTTTAAAAATACGAGGCAATTAAATAAATATGGTGGGCAAGTCAATTAATGTTAGGGCGCCAAAATGTAAGTGGAAATTTTACCTATTTTGTTTGGGTGCAAATTTTTTTATTTAGGTGCATTTTGTATCTAAAAGGGACATACATGTGTGTAATTTTTTACAATTTTTAATTAGGGGCACATTTTTTTGGGAGGGGGGCATAATGTATCTAATAGGGGCATAGTTAAAAATGTCCTTTTACTAGAATATTACATTAAGTTTGAATTTAGCAGTTAGCTCATCATTTCATCTGTATGTTTAATTCTGTTTTTGACGTATTATAAAAAGATCAAATTAATTCATGGAATGTAGAAACCACCTTAGGATTCATTATTGATTAATTTCATTCACTTCGACTTTTTTCCGTGCAATTGATTTTTAATGCTTCTCTTTCTGATGAAATTGTTATATTATAAACTTCCTCACTCCTCAGCCACTACGTAAATATTTCTTGAAGTTTTTGCAGTTTTTTCGGATCCGGATCCCAAAATATTGCGGATCCTAAGCATCCTAAAAGTTTTGAACAGTTTCTACAGTTGTACATAAGTATTAAGTATGTATTCTATTACCTCCTAAGATATATTATCCCCCCCCCCTCTTCCCTGAAATGAAAACATGTTCCTAATCCTAAAACTGCAATATTAGGAGGAATTGAGTCCGTGGCTTTCTCTGCTTCTATTGGCTGGAGTAGGATCGCCTGATTCTCACTCCACCAACTTATAAGAAATATCTTTTAACTGAGATCTTGTGTAACCCTGGCGCATGCGGTCTACGCAAATTATTAATCACCACGTTTTCTCGTTTATTTAGTTTTTAAATACGTATAATTGACAGTGACTGTTGGATATGATGAGATATTAAAATATAGCTTATCTTTAAATTACTTGGTGTCGAGAAAAATTATATTTCTCCCCCGAGGCTTAATTACGGTAATGCTAATTACAGATAATCAAATCTACTTTCTCCGTTAAAGATTTTGATCTTCAGAAAAGCCCAAATTGGAGTTTTTTGTGTGTTATTTTTTTTTTGTTGTGAAAATGTAGACATTTAAGAAAACGCGCGACCAACGAAAACTTCTTTAGAATTGAATCTTGAGATCTCCAGCCTTTCTGAGAAAAACACGTCCTGTTCCCCAATTTTGAGAATCCCTCTCTAGTGAGCCTATGTTGAATCTATATCTAACACAACATTCACTATTTTCTGTTTCAATCTTGTTTCGTTAAATCCAGAAGAATTTGATTGATAACAAGTTACTTGGGGGATTTCATGGACACTCTTTGTTTACTGCTGAGCACAGTTTAGTTTTCTATTTACTTTCAGTTGATAAAAATACGTTAATTTGGTGAGAAGAACAAATTTGTTAAATTTGTCTTAAACAAAATGGAGTAACCTTAAAACAATGGTATTTATCCTTCGATATCCTTGTTAACAAGGCTGAATTATAGGCGTTATCCTTCGATATCCTTGTTAATAAGGCTGAATTATAGGCTTTGTCCTTCGATATCCTTATTATTTAGGCTGAACTATAGGCGTTGTCCTTCGATATCCTTGTTAATTATGCTGAACTATAGGCGTTGTCCTTTTATATCCTTGTTAATTAGGCTGAACTGTAGGCGTTGTCCTTCGATGTCCTTGTTAATTAGGCTGAATTATAGGCGTTGTCCTTCGATGTCCTTGTTAATTAGGCTGAATTATAGGCGTTGTCCTTCGATATTCTTGTTAATTAGGCTGAATTATAGGCGTTGTCCTTCGATATCCTTGTTAATTAGGCTGAAATATAGGTGTTGGTCTTCGATATCCTCGTCAATTAGGCTGAATTATAGGCGTTGTCCTTTTATATCCTTGTTAATTAGGCTGAACTATAGTCGTTGTCCTTCGATATCCTTGTTAATTCGGCTGAACTATAGTCGTTGTCCTTCGATGTCCTTGTCAATTAGGCTGAACTATGGTCGTTGTCCTTTGATGTCCTTGTTAGTTAGGCTGAACTATAGTCGTTGTCCTTCGATATCCTTGTTAATTCGGCTGAACTATAGGCGAACAAAGAGATTAAATTAGTTCATTATTTATAATACCCAATTCTTCTGGGGGGGGGGTGGCGGGGATGGCCGGGCTCAGGTCTTACGAACACATTTCGGATTTTTATATCAAATGCTTAAGTTCTACAGCATACAGCGTGAATGTTTTTTTTCAAACTAAATCTATTCAAACCCACTTCCGGTCATTTTGTAACTTTTTAATTTTTCAGCAGAAAATATAAGAATTTGTAGATAAGTATCACAAAAAGTAAATAAAGGGAGGAGGGAGGGGATTTTTAAAGGAGAGTAGAAATCTGATTCATCTCTGATCTTGAAATTAGTTACATAAATTGTTTAGAACTGTTAAAACTGCACCCAGAGCTTACACGTGCAACTTCTAAACTTCTAGACTTCTAGACTTGTGCAGATATATTTATTTTTCTCCAGTTTCTGCTTAGTAATATTCACCTTCTAATCAGTTGCTAGGAGAAGTGGTTACTCTAACGGATATATGCCGTACGGACGGACTACGGTGTTGCATTTTATGACTTGAAAAGCAATAGGATTATTTGCTTGTACTTTGGAGACTGTTTTACGTAGGATTGATTTACAATCAATATTTGACATTTAAGCTGCATTTTTTTACAATTTTTACTAACTCTATAATTGTTTACCAAGTTGCTTGTCTCCATGTGGAAATGAATCACTGTGTTGTCAAGCGGGAGTTTTTAAGTAAACTTATTTCAAGTTTGTCTTCTAATTTAAAGAACATATAAACAACTTATATTTAGGCGTAAAAGAGTGTACTGTAATAGGATGCGTAGTAAAAATGTAAAATCTACAACGTATTTTATAAAATTCAAAATAAATTGTATAATTTCACATTTCTTAACTAATATATACTCCCCCCATTCTCTGCCCCTCCTTTTATAGCTTATCCTAAAAACTCTAAGCTTTCACCCCTCTCCTTCATTTTCGCATAAACATAATGTTGTTTTGTGAATCACTTATTTTTATATATTATTTCTCCGCTTGAGACTGTTGAAAGAAAACTTGTGAGACGGGATGGAGAATTCTCTGTTGACTGTTAAGTTTAGTCGAGTCAAACCTTTACTCCTCTCCGGAACCTCGTTTTCTATCCTTAGAATCAGCTGAAGTCAAAACTTTTAAGTTGTGAATCTCAGGATTAAGCATTGATCTCCATCTTATACAGACTTAAACGCTCATTTCATTCCTCTTCGATATCCTGTTGCGGTCATACCCTGAAGAGATAACTTTAAATGTTGGATTTAGTACTTATCCTTAATTTTAAAGTGTCCACATTGGATATATCGAGATCAAGCGTTCAAGATTAATGGTGCTCCAAATTTCCGACCTATGTTCTTATATTGGGGAGGGTGATGTGATTTAGTCATTATAACACTGTACTGCAGTGGGGGTAAGCAATGTAAACAAACTTTCTTATTCCAGTGATGGTATGTACAGTATGTACAAGAAGAAAATTAAATATGTAATGCTCTGTATTCTCTCTTTCAAACTTAATACTTTCTTCTCTTATGTATCCTTAATTCTAAAACAAGATTGTTAGACATTTGAATTTATAATTTCAAAAAAAGATACAGGGAGTTCCAAAATAGAGGCATGGCAATTAAGTAAAGTGTTTTAAATTGTTAGAAGATCTATTGCTTTTTTTATTATTATTTTCAAGAATTAACAATATTTTGATCCTAATGTTAAATGTTGGGAAAAGGCTAAACTCACAAATAGTACCTTCTACATAACCAAAATATTTGAACAATCCCTTTAATCTAATACGAGAGGGGAACTTATATTAGAAAGCTCAAAATTTGTATAATGTTTTATGTTTGAGTAAAGCGTAAATATTAACTTTGAACGATCTATAACACGCAATTTCTTTAGTGTGATCTAGTTTTTATTGTATTTGTAAGTTTCTAAACTTGCACTCCGCGAATAATTCGAATTTCCGAACTACAAATATTGCATTTTCTTGCAAGATAAGTTTAGTGGTTTGCAGGCTTCTGTGGCTTAACTTTTGATGCAAAATAAGAGAAAACATAGAAAAAATTTTAAATTGTTACTTTTCATCAGATAGTGCATGTCACTCCACAGGGAGGAAAAAATCTGATTAATTCTTTTTAAGATTCAAGGAACGTTACTTTTATTTAAAACATTTATTAACGATTTTTTTGGATAATTTTTGGAATTTTAGACATGATATTTTTAGAAGTCTTTTAGTTGGTTTGGAGTCATAACATGCTGCATCAATTATATCTCTTTATCTCTATACCTCTTCGTTCTTTAAAATTGTTTTTAAATGGAGGACAGGACTTAAGAAAGTTTCTAAGCTGTCAAAAAAAATTATGAAAACTAACAAATATTTCCTATTACAAAATATTATTTAGCTAAGAAATAGTAAGGTCTAAAATTATATTAAAAAGTCTATGAATGATACTACTCTCATATATTTTCATTGCTAACAAATATTTCCTATTACAAAATATTATTTAGCTAAGAAGTCGTAAGGTCTAAAATTATATTAAAAAGTCTATGAATGATACTACTCTCATATATTTTCATAACCAATTTTCACTTTCTGCTGTGTTGGACAGCTACAGGTCACGTGATGTCTGGGCTAGTCACGTGACTAATTTTTTGTTGCCTGGAAACTCACACAGTTCCACTAAACCAAGAGGTTTCTTCATGGTTTCAGCTTCGATAAGTAAACTTATATTTCTATAAAGTTTTAAAAAATCATTATGAGAGGTTCTTGAACCCTCTTTGAATCACTCTGTCCGTGAATGTTCCGTTGTCTGGGTTGGTAACAGAGATATACACCGGAGCACGCTCTAGGGTCGTGATAAACCCGGCACAAAGTATAGAAAGATACCTAGATATCCACACCAACTCGTCTGCAGACTGCAGTTTTACTCCAAACCTCAGCTGACACAGAAACCTGAACTTGAATTATGAAAACTTTAATGTTTAATATTTAATCTATATTTCAGATAATATGTTAGAAGAAGTTTAAAAGAAGCTGAAATTATATTGTGAAGAAACCAAAAAAAAAATAATTCAAAATGAGGATCACAACTTGCTTAAACAATTTGAACAAACTTTTGGACTTGAAATCTTTGAAACTTTTGGATCATTATTCTCAGTTTAATCCTAGTCCTCTTTCAATCAAACAGTTTATGGAGTTTGGACGGAGTGCAACTGAACCTGAATCCTTTCTCTTCCTTCGGAAAGAGATCCCCGTCCGACTCTCAAACATAATGAAGGAAATCAACCTTCTCCCGGGAAACCTTCTTCAGATGCCATCAGTTCTAATATTACAGGTAGAGAGCCAAATAATCTAATAATCCATGAGGTCTGGGACCAAAGGAACTGAGTTCAATTCACTTATTATGGTTTTCTAATCCATATTTCTCCACAACCTTATGTCATAGACCTCTGATATTTCATCATATGAAATCTGTGAGATCAAATAGTCTTCAAGTTTGAAATATCAATGGTTTATACCATCAGGTTGCAAAGATATACGGGTTACAAAATTTGAGTTTATGTCAAAAACTCTTTAAATAGATAGCGAGAAACAGTTTAAATATGTAGACTAAGTTGAACTACTTCGATTTAACTTGAACCGGGGCACAAGCGAAGTGGCTCAACTTCTCGCTGTTTATTAATTTTGGCCCCTTTTTTCATTTTTTCTTTTTCACGAAAACTGGAGATTTATTTCTGAATTTGTGAATAAACCGTTTTTTTGGCAGGACTGGTATGCGCAGAGCTTCCGTGATATTAGTAGTTTTGAATCCCGGGAACCGAACCTAGAAACCCTAGAGGAGTTTTGTACTATGCTAAAAACAGTTCAAGCAAGACATACAAATGTTGTTCAGACGATGGCTCAGGTAGAACCTTGATGAGGATAGTTCAGTAAAGTAGGAGAGTAAAGGAGTAAAGTGAAAGGTTGATGAAATGTGTTGGGTGTACTGTCCACTTTGGTTCTAGTACTCTTCGTGGAGAAATAAGAGTTTTACGTTGGGAATGTTTAAACAGGTCAGCAGAAGTTGAACTATCTAGTTTCTTGTGTGGCCAATATTAAATTAAACCAGCTTTTAAATTTCATAAAACAGTTCTATTTTTATTTGTTTGGTTGAAGCTGGGATGGAAAGCTTCTAAATAAAACGGTTTGGTCTCAAAATTCTGATTTTTATACAATATGTGCTGAAGGCGAAAGGTTAATAAGAGGAGTTAATGATAAGGCTGGGAGGAGATTAGAGGAGAAATTCGGAACTGAATTCTTCCAGGAAAGCTATGATGGGCTAATGTCAGCTCTTACCTTTTTAAAATTCCTTTACGGTAAAGTGGCCACATTGGATATATCGAGATCAAGCGTTCAAGATTAACGAGACTCCNGTTTTAATTGTTTTGTAGTTTTCTATTATTTGAGTTACTTCAGTTTAAAAAAAACAGAGATTTTTTGTATATCAAAAATATTTATACTAGTTTATTTGTGTAAATTGCAGTCCTAATAAACTCAGAGACTTGTTTTATTTTTTAAAAATCAAATACTTTCCCTTAATATTTGGTAATTATGTATTTTTAATGTTGTTTTTGATACCTTCTTGGTTTCGGAAAGTTTAAAAATCTGGAGTTAAAACATTGTAATTCTTACTTAATTAAGCAAACTGTATTGAAAAAACCTATTTCTTGTTTTCAGGGTGTTCTAGAACTCAAGGAATCCCACCTAGTCGACAATCAGACAGATATGGCTATTCAGTACTTTCTAGATAGATTCTATATGTCAAGGTGCTTATTATTCATCTTGAATTATGATTTATCTGTGGGTTTCTTATACAGAATTTTTTTGGTCAGATTCAAATCTCAACAACGATAAAACATCCCATTTTTCTATATGTGTGAGCCTGAAAAAAACTCGATTTTGCCAATATTATTTATTTTATAACAAGCGGAC
Organism: Eurytemora carolleeae; assembly: GCF_000591075.1. Lineage (NCBI taxonomy): Eukaryota > Metazoa > Arthropoda > Copepoda > Calanoida > Temoridae > Eurytemora > Eurytemora carolleeae. The sequence continues at coordinate 428,514 of NW_019396138.1, forward strand.
CCGGTGTTGTGCGTCAGTTTATCTCCACTGCTACAATTTGTCTCACATTTAAGCTTTAACCATTTTAACCAAATGTTAGACATTCAAAAGGAAGTTCAGAAATTGTGTTGAAATGAGTATTCTCTACAGAAAACGAACTGATTATCTGGTTTCTTGATAATTAAATAATTGAATATTTAGGAGAAAATACAAATTAAATTAGTTAAATAAATGCATATATAGAAGAAAATACAAATTAAATTTGTTAAATAATTGAATATTTAGAAGAAAAGACAAATTAAATTTGTTAAATAATTGAATATTTAGGAGAAAATACAAATTAAATTTGTTAAATAATTGCATATTTAGAAGAAAATACAAATATCAAGGAATCCCACCTAGTCGACAATCAGACAGATATGGCTATTCAGTACTTTCTAGATAGATTCTATATGTCAAGGTGCTTATTATTCATCTTGCTTCATGATTCTTTCTTATATCTGTGGGTTTCTTCCACAGAAATTTTTTGGTCAGACTCATGTTAACTGCCATTTTATATGATCAAATCTGCCAACAGCCAGTTTAGATAAAAAATCTCAATCCATTTTTCTATATTTTTAAGTATGAAAAACTTGATTTTGCCAATTTTATTTATTTTACAACAAGCGGTCCTGGTGTCGTGCGTCTGTTCATCTCCCCTGCCACAATTCGTCTCACATTTAAGTTTTAACCATTTTAACTAAATGTTAGACATTCAAAAGCAAGTTCAGAAATTGTGTTGAAATGGTTAAACTTTACAGAAAACGAACTGATTATCTGGTTTCTTGATAATTAAATAATTGAATATTTAGGAGAAAATACAAATTAAATTTGTTAAATAATTGAATATTTAGAAGAAAATACAAATGCAATTTGTTAAATAATTAAATATTTAGAAGAAAATACAAATCAAATTTGTTAAAAAATTAAATATTTAGAAGAAAATACAAATTAAATTTGTTAAATAATTAAATATTTAGAAGAAAATACAAATTAAATTTGTTAAATAATTGAAATATTTAGAAGAAAATACAAATTAAATTTGTTAAATAATTAAATATTTAGAAGAAAATACAAATTAAATTTGTTAAATAATTGAATATTTAGGAGAAAATACCAATGAAATTTGTTAAAAATAAAATATTTAGAAGAACATACCAACGAAATTTGTTAAATAATTGAATATTTAGAAGAAAATACAAATTAAATTTGTTAAATAATTAAATATTTAGAAGAAAATACAAATAAAATTTGTTAAAATAAATAAATATTTAGAAGAAAATACAAATTAAATTTGTTAAACAATTAAATATTTAGAAGAAAATACAAATTAAATTTGTTAAATAATTGCATATTTAGAAGAAAATACAAATTAAATTTGTTGAATAATAGCATATTTAGAATATCAATCCGAATGCTGATTCACCAACACACACTACTGTTTGAAGAGAACGCAGATAAAGATACAAAAAGAGTCGGGATTATAGATCCAACCTGTAAGGTAAATAACAAATTTTATTCTTAAACAAAACAAAAAACATTATTATTTCATTATTTTTATCCCATCAACGTTCACTGCAAAAAAATCAGTCAGAATCTTTCGATCTTACATTCTTCTAACACAGTTATAGAACCTAAACTACCAGTGCATTGTCCACCAAAATTCAAATAAAAAACTTTGCTCGAAATCAAGATATTTTGCTTATCGCAAATACTTCTTATTTTATTGCATAACGAGTCTGTTTTATGGGCGTAGAAATTAAGTAATTGAGTTGAGAATTGATTTTCATTGAAAACCTCTCTGTATATCTAATTTTTTAAAATAATATTCTAATGAGCATTCTTCAATTTGAAGACATGTAAAAACAATTTTGTCTGTTTTAGGTAAAATCTGTGATAATGGAGGCATTCACTAACGCAGCTTTTCTGTGCGAGGAATATTATACAATTGCTCCAGAGATTGAAATTAAAGGTGAAGAAAAAAGATTCTTTTAAATGTTTAAAATTTCTTTGCTATTTCTTTACCCCTAAGTTAATGAACTTTCATTTTTTTCTTGACGAATAATTTATGTCCCCCCTTTTTTGGATAATGTTTTAGAAATTTTAATTTCTTTGAACTTAAAAGGTTTACATTGTGGATATAAAGTTCAGTTAATGCAACTAACCGTTATTTATAATAGACAAAAGTTTTATTCTTAGTTTGGATAAAGTTAATTTCTCAAATATCTAAATTTTAATATTGTGTTTACTGTTTAGGTCTGACCAAGATGGTGAATGAAAAGGGAAAGAAGGTTGCCCTGTCTCTTTGTTATCCTCCTCCCCACCTTTACCACATCCTATTCGAGCTTTTTAAAAACTCGATGCGAGCCACAGTTGAAAATAACGCCCGGTCTGGATGTAACGCTACACCGGCGCTCAAATTATCTAGATTGTAACATTGTGTTTACTGTTTAGGTCTGACCAAGATGGTGAATGAAAAGGGAAAGAAGGTTGCCCTTTCTCTTTGTTATCCTCCTCCCCACCTTTACCACATCCTATTCGAGCTTTTTAAAAACTCGATGCGAGCCACAGTTGAAACACATGGAACAAAATCCGAGCTTCCTACGGTAGAAGTGCTAGTGGCTAAAGGAGAACATGATGTCAGTATACGAGTTAGTGATCAGGTAATTTACCCCCCGCCCTTTACTGGACGCTATCTTGGGTTTAGTGTTGGGAAACATTAAAAAAAATGTGCCATATTCAAATTGCTAGAAAACAAGATCATTTTTCTATGAAAACTAAATTATATATATATATCAACTTTATTTCAAATTGCGTGCTGAACCTCAGAAGTTCATCTGAGAATTAAAATTCAAGTTAAAGGCGAAATCAATTATTTAAACTGCACGAATTTCTGTTAAGAAATTTGTTGGAAACGTATTTGGTGGTGAGCCAGAGAAGATGTTTAATTGTCAACTCAATAAACTCATCCCACTGGTTTACATATTTTTTTGAAGCAAATTAATTTAATAAAGTTTATATTTTCTAATTATCCTCAGCTTAGAAATTAAGTGTTTATTATTTTTTGGCCAAAAAATCGAATAGTTTATTATTATTATGTTATGATTTAGGGTGGAGGTATACCCCGGCATATCACTGATCATCTATTCCACTACCTATTTTCCACTGCTCCTAGACCAAGTATGACTCCATCTAAAGCTCCATTAGCTGGCTACGGATATGGACTTCCACTTTCAAGACTATATGCAAGGTAAAACAAAAAAATCAAAGATAGTATTGACAAGTTAAGAAATGATAATTGAAATTTCTTACAATTGTCTATTTGAACCTAAAACTTCTGAGGGTTCTAACAAATTTAAGCTTATGTTTCATTAAAAGACATTAAACAAGAAAGGACATTTACAAAAAATTTTTTTGTTTAAACTGAAATATTAAATGACAGAATTCCATACAAAAAATAAACCGGTTTTATTCAGGGATACATATTTTCTTCAACAATTTTATGTACTTTTTAAGGTTTAATTGTTGAGTTTATGGGAACTTATTTTATTTAGATATTTTCATGGTGATCTGATCCTGAATTCATATGACGGATACGGAACAGATGCTGTCGTGTACCTGAAAGCTTTGACCCATGAAGCTAACGAGCTGCTACCTGTGTTCAACAAGACTAGCACAAAGCAGTACAAGACAGCTGTTCCAACCGCAGACTGGACCGACCCGTCGTATTGTGTTTCCAGAGGTAACACTAGAGGGAGTAGATAGCTCTGCTGGTTCGGATCTAGGAATCAGTTAATCTCAAGCTGTTAGAATGAGGTTGCTTTCTAGGAAGGTACCACATATCCGACATTATTTGTTTTGAAAACAAATATCCCTTGGAAATGATTCTTGTTTCTTTTAAATAAAATTCCTAGATCATAAGCTTGCTAATAATTTACCGACTAATATTCAAAATCAGCTGATTTTAAGTTTTTAAGATATCAATAAAAACTGAAATGTAAATCAGTTAATTTTGAATTTATAGATAACTTATCCGATACAAATTCCTATATTAACAATTGAATTTTTTTAGTTAAATAGCTTTTTTTTCTAGACTAAAAATCTTCCTAACCACGTCTTTCAAATTTATAGATTATAAATCAGCTGTATATACATTTATAGATTGTAAATCAGATAATTTTAAGTTTATAGATTATAAATCAGCTGTTTTAAAACTTATGGATTGTAAATCAGATAATTTTAAATTTTTTAGATTATAACTCAGCTATTTAAAATTCCTAGATTAAAAATCAGCTTATTTAAAATTCATAGATTATAAATTCATAGATAATTGATTTTCTTTCACCACATGACTAACAGAATATTCTAGTTTTCTTCTCCAAAAGTTCATCAGGTTGCAAAGAAATAGAGATTAGAAAATTTAAGTTTGTGAAAAAGACTCAATTTCTTTCTTGCCTTTTAATCTTTTTGATTGTTGAAAAGCAGATTACATTTTATTCAAAATAAAACTTGTGTTTAGGTTCCAAATCCCTGAGTTCTAAACTAAAAGAAAATCTGTCTGAGGAGTACAAACTGTCAAGGTCTGGAGATCAGTAAACAATACGCTGATGGATATTGGATATATAGAGTTAAATATTCGTCCTTTGCGGGATAAAAAATATTCTCCCTTTGCGGGATAAAAATATCCACCCTTTGCAGGGTAAAATTGTTCACATTTGCGGGATAGATAGTGAAGTTTCAATCTATGAAGATATTTTAGATTTAAAGTTCCAAAGATCAATGATCAAGCTTAATTTCAGATCAGTAGCAGCCTATGCTCAACCCAAAATCAAAGGGTTCGGATCAGTTCAAGAAAACAATTAGCTTTGATCCCATTTTGATTGTTTTTTGTTCGTTTAGCCTCAACAGTCTAGAAGTGGAGTCCTAAATTCCAAGAATCCCGCATTTTTTCTCAAAGTAAATTTAAGATATTTACAACACTTCAATGGCATTATGTTCTAGATATTCATTATTATTATATCATATCTTAAATCATCTAATTAACTTATATCTTTAAAATTTACATGATAGTTAATAACTTCATAGAGCACCTATCTAGAAATATGTAAATTAAAAAGTTTAGTTAGTTTTCTTAGAACAATTATAGATGAAACCTATTTCCAAAATGGGTGTCCTGTAGTCAATTGTACATAATACTTAACACAGACGGACGGAACCGAAACCCATTCAGTTTGAGATTTTAGTTCACTATTCAAAAAAGTATGAGTAACGTTAATCGTACATTATCAACTTTACCAACACTCGGTTTCAAAAATATAAAAAGGAATTCTATTTTTTTATCTTAAAAATGTTAAGGAAGGGTTAAATTATTCATTTTTTGCAAATCTTTTCTTATTATTAGTTTAAACTTTTAGGTGAAGAAAATCTGTGAACTTATTTTTTGGGAAAATCCATTAGTCGCAAAAAAAACCTACGAACCCTCGTAATTGTTATCTAGACTTTAAATTCTAAAAATTATTTTCTAGAAGAATTTATTTAACTTATTGTACCAAAGAATGGAAAGGGTTACTTCCTATTGTACTACTTTTAAAAGTACACATTATGCATGTGCTCAAAGTACATCGTTATTTCAAGAGGGGCATACACAGTACGGAGTTTAACACTATTTTGGTATCTCTTATTGTCAACATCCGTATATATAAATATTTAGATTTAATAAATATTAAAAAAAAACAATTTCTATTTATTGAAAAATCGGTAGAATTCAATATGTGAGCGATGTTAAATGGACTGTAAAGGAAAAATGAAAGGGGGTACAGGCTGAAAGCTAATCCCTTTAGCTCTTGATCGCGACCCATGAAAGTTATATCTGATGTTCCTGTCTCGAGAAATTGATATAAAACTGTTAAAATTATACGAAAGTTCATGTATGTAAAATTTAGAAAATATTGAACTTAAATCACGTGACCAGGGCTATCACCAATGACAGAGCAGTATACTGATCACGTGGCTCCGCCTGTATCACGTGACCACTTTACTGCACTGCCATTTGTGGAATTTCTGGTCAAGTAATACGGACGTATAAATAATATTATGAAGGAAATCTATGAAAAATAGAAATAACAAATATAAAAGTAAACCTAATTTACAATTAGCTTTCTCTGAGATATCATCGTTTTCAGATTGGTTGCTTATTTGCTGAATTTGATCTTTTTAAACCTATACTAATTGTATATATATTAATTTTCGTATGAATTCGACAAAGTTGTATATCAATTTTTCGAGATAGGAACATCAGATATGACTTTCATGGGTCGCGATCGAGAGCTAAAGTGAATAGCTTTAAGTCTATACCCCCTTTCATTTTTCCTTTACAGTCCCTTTAATAGATATTTTATTTTAGATTCTTAATATATTTGATATTTTTGTAATCATCTAGATAGAAATTATTTCAGTTCTAATCCAGATTTGATTCAGATTCAGTCTTTGTCACCTTTCATTTTTCAAGAACACGATCGATCCCTTTTATTTAATATTGTATAAATGGGTTTAAAATATGTGTTTTTTATTACAAGAGCAATGAAAAAATACAAAGAAATTACAGCAAGACTGGATAAATACATATTTCCCAGGAGGATTTCGAAATTTCGACTCCCAATTTTTGTGTGTGAAATTTTACGCACAATTTCTTGGTCGGATTTAAGCTCAAACAACTAAAAAGAATTAAAGGGTTTAAAAAGTGAAGTCTTAAACAAACATTAATAAGAATATAAGTTCTAGAAAAATATACTTCATGACTTGAAATTCAGGTTTAAAGTATAGTATTAAAATGTACAGCTCTGTATTACATTTAACGAAAAATCTTTAAATTCATGTAAAGAAACGGATTTTTGATATTTTATTATAACATTAAGCTTGAGAAATTTTAGAATTAAAGATACATTTTGAGATTAAAAGAGGACGGAAAGGAATCGAGTCTTTGCCACAAACTCAAATTTTCTAATCCCTTTATCTTCGCAACTGGATAGTGTAAACTTTTGATATTTTAAACTTAGTCTATTAGATCTAACAGAATTCATAGTTTGAAATTTCTAAGTTCTAGGACATTGGGTTGAAAAGATATAGGGATTAGAAAATCACAGTGTAAAAGATTAAATTTCTTTTCACGTGTTTTATGTTTATATATATCTTAGTTTATGTTTTATTTCTTCAAAATTTTAAATCGTTCCAGCCAAACGTTCGATTTGATAAGAATTCAAATCGAAATTTTGCCATTTAAAGTATCGAAGTGAAGTTTTGCTAACATACAATACATAGATACTAGATGAAGAGATATTATAGTTTAATAAATCAAGTACTCAAGCTAAGTAACAACCCTGCTGTAGGAGTCAAACTGTTTCCTCAAACTCCATATCCATCATGAGAGCTGAGGAGGTTAGGAGTCCAACCTTATCTTCTTCAGGTCCTCCTTCACTACCGTCTACACGACTCTCATGCCGTCGGTTACTCTTCCTAAACCAGAACCAGGTTATTATATTGAACCCTCTTCCGCGCTAAATATTCCAGTTAACAACTCCGTTCTAATTATGACGTCTCATTTACCCAATATTTATTTCCTTTTTGAGATACAAGTTTATGGCAATTTATTGCGAAATAAAGAAATAAAGCACAAATTTGCTGAAAAAAATTAATTGTGGGAAATAGGAAAATAGTTGATTTTTAAAAATTATGCAAAATTAGTTGCAGCAATTTCAATCCTAAATGTGCTCAGTAAATACTGCAAGAATAAGACCAGCTGCTGAGCTAACAGCTTGAATCAGTTGAAATTCAGTGCCGTAGATTAAAAAGCTACCAGCCGAAGGAGGATTTCCGTTGTTTTATTGGGGAAAGGGATTAACTTAATATTGTAATTTTGAGCCTATTATATATAAAAAAAATTCTAGTCAAAAGTGACACAAGAAAGAAAAAAATGATAATTTGTAAAGAGCAGGTATTATTTTTTTATCGTTTTTTTCAAAAGAACCACATGATTTACTCAGTATTAATTCTTATATCCATACTGATAAATGATAAAAGGTGTTACTAAAAGAACGACACAAGATGGTAAAACTCAAAATTAATCAATTAAAATTCTGATAGAAGATGACCAAAAACCCAATAAATGTTAAGAACAGGACTCAAAAACCCAATAAATGTTAAGAAAAGAAAACGTGATAAACCCTGAATAAAGTTACAAACAGAAAGTAATTTTGAAGGCTTTTTATTACATGTCAACTATAGTTCGTTTTAGATAAAAATGAAAGTCAGATCGATAAAGGACACTAATTAGTAGTGATATATAAACATCAAAGTCATTTTCTAACCTTTAGATCGGCACATTTTTAATTTTTTAATTTACTATTTTTTTTAAGTAAAGACATTAGACCGTATAGACCACAATTCGGAAAGCTTAGGCACGAATGTGATTTACTTGTCGTTACTCGATTTCCAAGTTGATTGTGATAGGTTTGCTGTTTTAGGAAGTTTAACTTTAAAAAGGCCCCACATAAATACTGTCAATTTGTGACGGTTTCAACATTTCAAAATTGTATTCTGATAAAGTTTGTGCTTATTTTACTTTACAAAATCATAAAAAAGTAAATTTGTGAAACCTTTAAAAGTTGGACCAGAGGCCGAATTTAAAGAATTTGAGCCGCAGCTTAGATTTAAGCAACGGCTCAAATATGATTGGTTTCACTTTAAATTGTATTCAATTTTTCAAGATTTAAGCCTGCGCTCAATTCAAACCGGTTTTGGGGGGATTTGAGACGCGGCTAAAATTGATTAAATTCGGACACAGAAAAGTTTTGAAAAAAAAACGAACAAAGTAATTAATTATAACTAATTGGGACAATCTGTAAACTATAAGCAATAAAACTATGTTCAATTTAAATTATAAATTTTTCAAAAAAATTTGCTAATACTGAATTGTATTGCAAAATTTTCTTTTGAGTACCAGGAGCATGGGCGGATACAGTATTTAAGTGAGGGGGGTGCTAGATTTATTTGGGAACAAAAAAATCCAGATTTAGGAAGTAAAAGAAAAGCCGAAGGCGAAATTTTTTTTACTTTCCTGTTTTGCACTAGGTTTTCTTTCCCTTAAGTGCTATTGAGAAGCTATTCTGAAATCTCAATCTGTCAGGGGGGTGCAAAGGTAATGCCGCCCCCCGTATCCGCCCCTGACCAGGAGACAAACAAATTAAATGCATGTACATGTACTCTGTGTATAAAGTATCATAAAATTGGTAGCTTGTACTTAAACAAATTTAGATACCTTCTCAAAATTAAAGATTTTTCTTTTGAACATTTTTTAATTAATTCTAAAACCTGAATTTTCCATGTTATTTGTTACTTTTGTTATCAATTCACACACACCTACTGATAAGTTATACGTACAATGAAATAACAAAACATTAATAAACTGGTTCTTCCTAATTCCCAGGACTGACTCACCCCTCACTGTATAACAGTATCAGGTAGCTCAGGTACCCGAGTATAGGTTCTGCAAACACCAAACAATCAACTTTTTTTTACCTCACCTGGAAACTTTTAGATAAACGGAATTCGTCTTTCGATCTGTCTATTTAAAAATTCCCAGCATATTGCTACCAGGATGATTAGGTAAAAAATAACAAGCTTAAACAGTAGTTTCATTTAATTTCTTATTAAAGAGAAGAATTAAATTGAATTGGTAACATTTGTTTTTGCTTATTTGTGTGTTCTCAAAGCTCTGTATGCTTATCTGTTTTATAAACTTTGTGTGTTCTATACCCTTTGTATGTTTTTTTTGTTTTAGTGTTTGCTTCTTGTATTAGCTCTGTGCTCTTCTACTTTCTTTTTGTGTTCTTATAAGCCATGTGTTTCGATGTGTTTTTTATAAGCTATGTGTGTTTCTTTGTGTGTTCTACACCCTCAATGTTTTTGTATTTTTGTGTTTGCTTCTTGTATTAGCTTTGTGCTCTTATACCTTCTTTGTGTGTTCTATAGTCCATGTGTTTTTTGTGTGTTCTATAAGCCATGTGTTTCTTTGTGTGTTCTATAAGCCATGTGTTTCTTTGCGAGTTCTATAAGCCAAGTCTTTCTTTGTTTGTTTTATAAGCCATGTGTTTCTTTGTGTGTTCTATAAGCCATGTGTTTCTTTATGTGTTCTATGAGCCATGTGTTTCTTTTTGTGTTCTATAAGCTCTGTTTGTGTTTATGGTTTGTCTAGCTTTTTTATGTTCATAGGTTTTTGATCTTATAATAATATAAAAACTTACACTTGTGAGTATCTGTATGTATGATTCTTTGCGATATCTTTAGTTCGAGATCTATTGAACCAACAGCAACAGCAACAGCAGATAAGAAGAATCAGGACAACAAGGATACCAACAGCAGCACCAGCTAAAAACATAATCTATATGTTTGCTTTGTTTGTTTGTGTCCAATAAACGAAAAAACTGCTGCTGAATAAACCCACAATTTTTTTCAAGACCTCAAATGACTCCATAGAAAGTTTATGGCCGGTTAAAAATTTTGCAAAATATTTGATAAATCATTTAACAAAAAATATCTCTGAATATGCTGAATACATGAACTGATCAAAACCCACACAAAAATCTGTTCTTGGTCAATGGAGTCAATGATTGCGCTTGAAAAAGGGAATCTGCACTGTTTAAACTGAATAAAGCATTTAATGGCTTTAAATTAAAAATGTCCACTTTGGATATCGAGTTTAGGCGTTGTAGATCATCACTTTCTCATTTAAAAGTATTGACCTCAGTTAAGGTAACTGACCTTTTGGAAGATTTTCCTTCTGTTGAATATAGTCTATTGCCTCCTTGATAACTTGTACTGTATGACTGGGTGGATTGTAAAGGTAGGATCGGAATACATCCAGGCTTCCGTTAGTAGGAGGAGCAACCAAACCTAGATTAAATAATGTTTCTATAATCTTCAATTTCCTTTTTTAAAAACGGAAGGAAATTAATGTCTTGCTTATAAGTATGGAAATACAGAGCGTCCCTTATCATGCATATTAGATTATCTCCAAGCTTTACTCCAAAATAAACCCATAATAATCGAAAAACCCAATATTTTCTGCAAGAAAAAATTTACATAAGCCTTATTCAATTTTAACGAAGTGATATATTTTTCTTAACATTTCCTATTAGTCCCAAAAAAAACATAATTTAGACTGACTGATGATCTTTTATGATATGGGACACCCTGTAGAAAAAAATTATTTAAACTTACATTTTAAAACTTTATTTATGTTACTGTATAACATGTATTTATTACCTAAAAGATGAGCTATCAGTGGGAACACATCCACTGCGTCTACTTGAGCTATTTTCCCCGGAGTCAGGACGGGTTGGACAACTCCGGGTCCTCGAATTAGTAAGAAACTCTGCATGCTAGGTAGGCTATTATCATATCCTGCGAATCCGTACAGGTTTGAAAGCCGGACACTCCGGTTCGATCTGAATATTATCCGTATCATGATTATGAAATCTCAAAGAAAATTTGAATTTTTATTTCATTAAATTAAGAAATGTTTTTATTCTTATTTATTATTAATTTTTAAAGTTTTCTGAAACAAAACATTAATAAATCTATACCTCAGATTTAAATCCTTGACCTCCTTATAGAAAGTGGAAGCGAAGGCAAACCCTTCCTTCGCCACGAGGACAATATCCGTGACCCTGTCGTTGTTCTTGTATTTGTACTGGTCCGGGATCCCGTGCTTGTTGTACAGGTTGAACTTGTCTGTATCCTCGCTACCCTGGAGTGCAGCGTATATATCTAGCTGCTTGTCAACATGTACAGGTTGTAGGTTTAGAACAGGGTTCTCACCGTATATCTGATACTCCTGAATAATATCAAATTAGAAGAAAAAATTAAATAAGTTTTAGGAATTTTAGAAAAAATCTTGATCGAATTATCACACATAAAATGCACCCCGTTCAGTTAAACTCATTAATATCAATACTTTGGAAGAATTTATATAATGTCGCCTTGAATTTGAACTTGAAGCTGTCAGCTGTATTTTCCTAAGCTGTCAAAATTTTCTGCCAGAAGCTTTACAGGGATTTATTGTTTAAGTTAATAAAACAATCTAAAGTTTTGTGTTGAGATTTAAAGTTTTTATCGTGAATGAAAATTGTCTAAATTTTTTTTGTAAAGATAAATAAATAGCCCTGAACAGCTTAATTCAGTTGGGCGTTTCATATAACCAAGTAAAAAGTGATTTAGACGACATTTTAAAAATTCTTCTGATATATTAATATTAATAAGTTTCTCCAGCCATTTAAACCTGTCCAAACCGTCTTAGGTTTTTTTGTAATCTAAGTATAAGGTTTACTGATTACTTGTTTCGAACTTCTAATCCAAAATCTTTGAAGCCTGAAAGTGTAAACGTTTGATATTTCAAACTTTAACTACTTGACGAAGCATAAATCATAGAAAGAAATATGAAAGGTCTACGACATTAGGTTGCAAATTTATTAAAACAGATAAGAAAATTATTAAAAAACATATTTTTAGGTTTCATGGATTTATTCAAGATAATGGATTTATTCAAGATTATGAATTAATTTAAGATTATGGATTTATTTAAGATTATGGATTAATTTAAGATTATGGATTTATTTAAGATTATGGATTAATTTAAGATTATGGATTTATTTAAGATTATGGATTTATTCAAGATTATGGATTTATTCAAGATTATGGTTTATTCAATATTATGGATTTATTCAAGATTATGGATTTATTCAATTCTATAAGCCATGTGTTTCTTTATGTGTTCTATAAGCCATGTGTTTCTTTGTGTGTTCTATAAGNTGAAAAAAAATTCAACCCATTCGGTTCAGCCGTTTGGCTGGCTATAGGCAACATATATATACGAATGTATTGTTTTATTATATAGATTATGAACTTATTCAAAATTTTGAAATTTATTAAAGATCTCCCTGTGAGAATTTAAAAGTTCTTTAAGATTTACCTTCGAGTCGACGAGATTGCTGACATCAAAAACATTCTCTGTGGTGACTTGAAGGAACCCATGGAGGCCGGTTAGGACAAGGTTCGTATCCTCGGCTAGACCTCTTTCCTCCAGCACCTGGAGCAGGTAACCAACAAGCTGGTCAACCTATACAACACAACAATCAGGGTTCTCCTTCTTTTAACCCTAACCTAGTTGGATTTCTATAAAATTTCCTTATATATAGAGATAGGAAGGAGACTTGAGAGTGTGATATATGTCAAATTTTTAAGCAAACTCATATTTTGAATATTAAGATAAATATTAAAAAATAGAAAAGTTATTGTTTTAAAATTATGGAGAAAAAAATGGGGGTGGGCCACCCAAGGAAGGGTTAATACAGGGTCACCAAGAAGTAAAAATATACTAAATTATTAAAAAAGAAATTGTAAGAAATTGTGGTGGGTAATTAACCCTGTACATGAACATTGCGAATTGTATGTCACTTTGAAATGCTATAGATAGAAAAAGGAAAATAACTTCTCAAATGACTAATTGATCATTGTCTCAAAATTGTGCTGACTGCTGGTGTTAGTTTATTTTAAATATTTGAATAATTAAAGCTTCATTAATAAATATTAAATTGTGATTAAAAGAAATCGAATTTGGTGATAACATGTATTTAATAATTTCCCCCAAAATTTGTGTTTATAAAAGTAAGAAAGTATAAAAAACACAAAGATTACATTGACCTTCATATATTCTTATTAGAGTTTAAATAAAACGTTTAAAACCTTGTAAACTGCTAGATCCACCTCCTCTGACTCCGGTCCAAAGAATCTGATCGTATCTCCGGGTTGGTCCAGGTAGAACAGAACTAGGTTTACCGGCTTCTCTGATCTGAACCAGTCTACAACTGTATTCACCTGATTAGTCCATCTCAACCAATCCTGAGAAAAAGAAAAAACGTCAAATAAAACCAATTTTAACACCATTTTTTGGGGGGAGGGGAGGAAGCTGGAAGGGTGGAAAATACTTGGCTAACGTTTTTTTACTAGTTCCCCGATTATATCAATATTCAATTGGGGTTAACTATAAGGATTATAAGGCATCTTTGATGCATGGTGAAATATTTAGAAATTATGTTTTAAATCTTGAAACACTACATTGTAAATATGTTATAATACAAGAATTGTAGAATATTGGATTTTTGTTTCCCTGGTGTCTATGCTTAGAATGTTAAATCTTTTAACTTCTTAGACAAATATTTTGGCCTTCCTTTTATATTTCGACCTTCCATTTATATTTTGGACTTCCTTTTATATTTCGACCTTCCTTTTATATTTTGGCCTTCCTTTCATATTTTGACCTTTTGAATTGACTAGCGCAGAATTATATAATGAATTTTTAAATAACAACTGTTCTAAACTGTTTAAACTATTATGAAATGGTTTGTGAAATACGATATTTTTATAGGATTTTTCTCCTAAACTTAAAGTTTTTAACCAAACTATTAATTCATAATAGTCTTTGTAAGTAGGCATTAGAATTATGCTACATTTACGATGTACACGGGCAGCCGCAGTAAATTTGAATTTCCGAGTCGGGTCAACCTTTCCGGTCCCAGTTTGTACCGTATCACCCGGACATTGGGTATATAAACAGACACTTAATAGGACTAGCCGGTGCAACAAGGTTGACGTGGTCAGACTTTAGGTTGAATTTACTTTTACTAAACGGTCAGAGGTGCGTGTGTATAATGTGTAATATCTCTTCCTACTACATGCTTTACTTTTGCACCAGCTGCCATCGAGAAATTATTTAACAGGTGTTTTCTAACTTCTATTTCTAGAACTAGAGAAACTAACTTCATATTGAAGAATAAATACCTTTTTTTGGATATTTGGATATCTTAGATATTATCAAATAACTAGCTTCTAACCTGATCTGTAGTTTTATTAAAGAAAAATCTATCGATATTTTCAGTTTGGTTCACAGGGTTGGTTTCCTCATCTTCTATATGTCCCTCCTCCTCTCCATCCGTCCCATCAAGAGTATCTTCTATGCTGTCTGGCTCATGTAGCAATCCCCATGAGTCCTGTTCTTGTAGTATTCCAGACTCCTTGGATAAACTTCGTCTTCGTCGATCCGTTCTTCGTTCCTTGAGTTTTGAAGTTGGTGTCGTGTGCTTCGCTACCGACTCGTCGATATGATAAACAGTTCCCCACAGCCTCATGTTCTCCTGGTTCTGATAGAACTGTGCTCCAGGCCAGCCAACTGATCCTGTCAACCCCTCACCTCCATAAGCGTGTATATCCTGGAATATATTGAAAAATCTATCACAAAAGGTTACCCAAAAAGGATTAGACCCTAATGACGACCTCAACCTAATTAAATACGACGGTTTCAAGGTTGAACCTGGTTTTCTAAAGGTCAATTTAATAATGTTGAAACCAAATATTTAGGAACTAAACTCCAAGCGCCCATCTACTAGTAAAAAAATCTGAATGAATTGGTGCAGTTTTTAAAATAATAATTTTTAACCTTCTCTGGGATCATGTTAGTTGCCACAAAAATTTTGTCCCAATCGGTTCAACCGTTCTGATGTTCATTGGATACAAACAGACAGACAAGCAAAGTATATATAAAGTATATTGATGTTAAAGATGCGGGGAACCAAAAAGGTAAGAAATAATGTACATTTAATTGTTCTTTGCGGGTAACCCTTTACCTCAAATGACTGAGTGAATGTAAAATAAAATTTGTTTTCTATATATTGAGAAGAACTTACAGCAATTGTTGAAATGTTTGGATTATAATTCCAGAACAGCATGTCTGTGTACTGTAACGGTTTCCCGAAGTAGTTGACCTCCTTGCCCAGAACTCCGGTCATCTCAGAGTGCTGACCGGTCACCATAGCTTGCAGGGTTGGGAGTGATTCGGCAGGAAATTCTGGTTTCATACGAAACCCGGCTCCGTTCTCAAATATAGAGTCAAGAGCAGGGGTTGAGATTCTCCGGAGAAGCGTCTCCGTTAGTCCCTCAAGAACTAGGAGCAGAACCCTGGTGCTCAGGGTAGCTGGAAGAACAGAAAATAACAAAAATAGATATCTCATTCTTAAACTGGATTCAAACCAGTTTTAAGCTGCTCATATTATCCAAGGTTTGTACGGGAGACTGGGTGCTTGTGTACCGTAGGCTGAATATGATCTTGATAGGCTGGATTAGAACTGGAGCACTTGAAAAATTTAAAAAACTGGAGGACTGGAAGAACTTTATCAGCTAGAAGATAATATGAGAAGAAGCTGTAAGAGGTGGATTACTGAGTAAACTGTATAACTGGATGAACTGGATAAACCCACCTGTGCTGAGAAAGCTGGTATTGATTGCTCCAGCATTATGCAGGTCATATTTAACACTTGTAAACTTTGTGGATATCTCACACTAACATTGTTCCATGTTTGTAGATTATAATTTATTACTTACATTAGGCAGAACAATTTAAGCACATGTACACTTTTTATTCTCAACTGTTTTTCGTGGTTGATATTATAAATCCTAGTATCGTGGTGTATAGAGAAATAGAACTAAGATTAGAAGTAGAGGATCAGATTACACATTACAGTGTACAAGTCCGGTATATTAATATGTTTTTAATCTCAGGGGGTTCATAATATGAACCAAGCTCAAGAAGATCTCTAAACTGATTTTGTTGGAAGCTTAAATATCATAATTCTTTAAAACAACAAAAGACACAAACACGTTTCAGTGAATAATTTATTTTTTAGCAAAATTTGAACATGTTTGAGTTTACAGAAGATTTATCCTGAAAATCCTTTCAGGTTTCCGTCAGCTATAGTGTCTAGGAAAGCTAAGACAAGTCCTTGATCCTCAGGTTTCTTATCCCGGACTCGGACAATCCTAACATCTATCTTTACACTCTCTCCACCCTTCACTTTCCTAAATAATCGTTGGTTTTTTGTCAGAACATATAAACAAGCTTCCCCGTCCTGGTAGAGATATGTATTTATTGGGATTTTAAGAAAAAAATTAAACTCATTCCTTATGTATTTTCAAAACAGCCATTTAAAGCTCAGTTTGATAAACAATTTTTTAAATTGAATTGAACACGCAATTCTATAATGGAGATTTACTTGAAGTTTTGACGACTGCAGTGCCTTTAGGATGACTTACCCGTCACTTTTCCCTTGTTCTCCGTATGCCAGGTTGGGTCCCAGGAGCAGGGTTCTCTCTTCATCTACACAAGCTCCGGTCAACCCAGACTCCAGTCCTCGAACAAACCTGATTGCTTTGGGGTTTCCGAATCTGATCTCCAAGGACGGAGTGTCAATGAAAACATTTCCTTTTCCATCAGGTTGGATAACTCTACCCTCAATATCCATAGTTACATCAATATTAGGTCTGGCCTTCTGTCCTTCATTACAGCTTCCACCTGGAGTAAATATATCAAACTTTAATCTTTATCTCGGCTTGGAGATAACAAGATGGTGTTTTCTCTCATTTCAATCCAGAAGATAAAACATGAGAGGAAAAAACTATGAAAAAAAAATGCATTAAAAGGGATTGTAGACGTAATTTCAATGACTTCCATCTGCAAAATGGCATGTCTGATTTTCAACCATTTTACCCTTTAACCCAAAAGAATTACTACGGAATCCCTTAAATCGGACAACAGTTTAAATCGGACATGCCAATCCTTAAAATGAAGGAACACTTGAAATTATGTATACAGTCTCTTTAAAAAGTAAAAAGAATGATTGATAGGTTTGAATTAGCTCCGATCAAGGAAATGAATAAATGAAGTTTAACAATGAAAAATGTTATGCTAACCTGATGCAGGTTTAATGGTTCGGACGATTCCATTCAGACTTGTGAGGAAGTAAAGAGTTGAACCGGGGGGAACCTGGAATTAAAACATAATCTTATAAGTTCACTTACCCCCCCCCCTCCCTTTTATTAGTGTTTTAGGGACTGTAGAAGGAATTTCATGTTGCAGGTCCGATTTGATCAGTCAAATATTTAAAGATTATCTTTGTAAATGAAACATGCCACCCTACACCCTACACAGCCCCTTTAAATATGTTTTTTATTTTATCTAAACCTTGTCGGAAGGACTATCTCCGTATCCGTACTCTGGAGGAACTATAATATTAATCTTCTCTCCAGCACAACCTCCCTCCATACCCTGCTCTAACCCAGGAATTACGTTCTTCTCACCGATCACGAACTCCGACTGACCGCTATCGAACTGGGTTCCATTGGATAGAAGACCAATATACTCCATAATCACTTTATCCCCTTGTCTAGACAAATGAAAATAAATTATGAACAGATTTTAAAACCCCTCCAACTCCAACTTGAGGAACTGATTACTCATTTTAAACTCTTATTTTCAAATCTTTGTTTTTGCAACCTTATTTAAACCTTATATAAACCTTATATAAAACTTATATAAACCTTATATAAACTTATAAACTTTTAAAATTTCAAAATTTTAACATTTGCATTTCATACATATTCATAGTTTGAAATATTAAAGGTCTACAACATCAGATTGCAAAGATTTCTGTAGACATTATCATATATTTTTGGATTTCATTTTATGAGAAGAAAAATTGTTTTATTATGTTTGACAATAAGAATAGTTTTAAAATTGGCTATTTCTGTTTAAAAGATTTGGTCCACCGTCCCGTTTTGCATTTTAAACATAGACTGTAATTATGTGTACCGCACACTGTACAGCTTGCTCTAGCTGCTTAAAAGTCGGCCCTGTACTTGAAATAAACCGGAGTTTCCAGTGACTGCAATTTTAAGTGACATTCATGAAAAGACTGGGGTTTCCGTCTCACAGTGACGAGGATACGGTTGTTAAGCGGATATGTCTCTAAATGGATGGTCACGTGTAATTAGTGTTGTTATTTTTTTTGGATCGTTTTTTGAAAAAAGTTAATAAATTATGTTGAAGTCTTTGCAATATCTTTATCCAAAATATAAAAATTGGAAAAACGATCCAAAAACGATGGTTACAACACGCTTGTTTTTAGATCGTTTTTGAATCGTTTTTGGGTCGTTTTTGGATCGTTTTTAGATGGTTTTTGGATGGTTTTTGGATCGTTTTTGGGTTGTTTTTGGATCGTTTTTGCATCGTTTTTGGGTCGTTTCTTGCATATATCTTTTGCCAGGATCAAAATTTGCCAAACTTAAAGGAATGCAAATATTTTAAATAAAAAATTGCTATTATTACATTATGACAAATTTTGACCCTGAAAGAAAAAAACGAACCAAAAATAATTACAAGTACAGTCCCTTTAAGAGAGATAAAATGGAGAACGTTAAGGAAAAAATGCAAAAGTTAAAAAATATGAAAAATAGAAAATAAATAAGCAAAATTCATCTCACCTTGCACGATCATTGTTTGAGCAGTTCAGGGGAGGTTCTGCCTCCTTCTGGAAGGTTTCATTCTGTCCTGCAACCTGCCCTAGGAGAAGGATAAATATAGAGGGGAGAGCAGGGTTCATGTTGGTTCTCTACTCTAGAGTCAGCAACCAACTGAAGGAACAGGTTTGGGTTCAAGAAGGAACTAAACAATGGGTTCTCTCAGCATTTAATGCAACAACAGTAAATATTTGTTCTTTGTATTTGCATGTTCAATTCATCTAAAATATTTGATTATCATTGATAGTGAAAAAAATAAGAACAAAACAGCTTCATTGCTTCTTGAAGTTGAATACTCCCCCCCCCCCCAAGAAAAAAAATATATTTCTTTGATCAAAATCTAAAAGGAAGTTTTCTTGTTTTTTTAAGGGTTTAAAGAACGACGGAGAGTATATTTATCTGACTCAATTAGAGATATGAATCATGAGAAAGGAACTAAACACTTGCCTCAAACTCTAAATATCTAATCCTTATATTTGTGCAACCAGTGGCCGAATTTAAAGAATTTGAGCGGCGGTTTAAATTTAAGCCGCGGTTTAAATATGGTTGGTTCCACTTAAAATTGTACCAAATTTTTCAAGATTTAAGCCGGCGCCTAATTTAAACCGGGTTTTGGCGGATTTAAACCGCGGCTCAAATTCTTTAAATTCCATCTCTGATGGCATAAACCATTGTATTTAACTTCAACTGTTTGATCAAGCAGAGTTCTTAGTTTGAAATATAAAAAGTTTACGACATCAGATTGCAAAGATACAGAAATTAGAGAATAAGAAAAATAATCCCTGTCCTATAAAGTTCTTCTAAATCATATTTAAAACTACAAAAAGTGAGAATTATACTTGCTTAACATAAAACAATAACAACAAAATAAGCTGACAAAGATAATATTTTGCTAAATAATTGGGAAAAGGATTGAATTATTCTCAAATCCAAAGAGAAATGATAAAAAGGTCATCTAAGATAAAAATATAATGATTGTATTTGTTAAATGGGCACTATATACACCCTCCCCAAGCCTAGCTCCTGCTCCAGATTGTAAAAAGATGAAAATTACGCGAAAAATACACCCTTAAAGACCAACAACCAAAAAAAACGCTCTTAAAGACATGTGGCACTCATCACATTTTATAAAATTTTAATATTTTTTGACATTTACGAAATCTACGCAACATTTCTTAACAATGAAAACCACTGAGATGTCTGTAGCACGAAAATTTATGATACATATGACAATTTGAAGTTTACCACTTTGGTTTAGTTGAGTTTGTACAAAAATTGAGTCTTTGCCACAAACTCAAATTTTCTAATTAACATATTTTTATGGGTAATGTTACGTAGTTTTCGAAAAGGCCCAAAAATCTAACCACAATGAGAGTCCCAGAACCTTGAAGATCGTTATTTTGGGCCACCCTGTAAATCGTTGCCCCTTATCATGCAAACCTTTGGTATTTTAAACTTTGCCTATTTGGTTTAACAGAATACATAATTTGAAATATCAAAAGACTACAACATCCGGATCCAAGATATTTAAGGATTAAAAAATTAGAATGTGAAGCTAGTGATATTTATGTATTACATGTGTGAATGCAGAAATTAAATGTGCTTTAATCCAGGTTCCCAGGCCATATTCTATAGCTTAACCTCAGGGCTTGACAATTAGATATTTCACAGAAATTCTGAAGAAATATTAATTTTGTTCTGGAATCTTGTAAATTGTAATAATCTCAAACTATTAATGAATTCCAATTGGACCATCAAAAAGCCTGGTTTTTACAATTAATTAAACTGGTGTTCAGGATATTTCGACCATTTCCATTAAAATAGATAAATGGGAACAACATATGTCAGTAGTTGGTCCTCCTAAAATGATATACTCATGAATCAATGATAAATGATGATTCTTAAAAAAATTGTAGAAGTAATCATGTGACCCTCAATTAAAAGAAAAGCAGAAGAGCGTCCCTGATAAACAACGGTAAAAGTTATAAGTAACCTTTACCTTATCAATTATGAGAAAGATGTCGTGGTGTTTCTCGCATAAAAAGTTTTCAATTAAAAAAGATTCCCTCGTTTTTGTATCAGAAATGCACAAGTCATTTTATATAGAAACCTAAGTTCGAAATATTTAATTTTCAAAGAGAAAATGTTTGATATCTCATGCATAAGGGTACCGTTGTGAATCGAAAATTAAAATGACGTCTACTGTCCTTGAAATCGCTGATGTCGCCAATTGATTACATAAATCAGGAGTCTACATTTTTAGAAATATTATAATTCAAAACTATTAAAGCATCATGAGTCATGACAATGCTGACTGCTGATGTAATGGGTTGGAAATATTATAATTCAAAACTATTAAAGCATCATGAGTCATGACAATGCTGACTGCTGATGTGATGGGTTAGAAATCTTGGGACGCAATCTGTTATCTAGCAGAATAAAAAAAATATAAAATTTGAAAAATATAAAAATTCAATTTTTTAGTAAAACAGTAGATTCCATTTATACATAACTTCAGATTTATTTAAATAATTATCAAATTACACAGAGATTTACATGAATAAATTATACGAATATCATCTCTTTTCATTATGGTTGAATTTCACCAGTTGTTCTCAGGACGGATATGCTCTCCAGAACTTCTCCTAAAATATTTTTTCCAATTATAAAATCCAAAATATTTAAGAAATAAACAAGCTGGCTACCTGACTGCGTTAGTTATAGAATCCTTTCTATGGCTGACAACAATGGCAACCTCGTCTCCTCGTTTTGCCTCCGCAGAATCTTTTCTTCCTTGGGTTTGATTGCTTGCTATACTCTGAGCACTATCTGCCCGTTCTATTCCTCTCTCCGGAGTAGGCGTGCTCCAAGCTCCTTCTTCATTCCTCCCAGCTTTCCTGCTCCCGCCTCTAGATAGGATACTCATCCCTAGACTAGCGAAGCTGGATCCACTTGACTCGGAATCTGTTCTCCGGAACTTATTGAAATGTTCATGGAAGGCAGGGACGGAGAGGGTTGGTCTTAAGTCCTGGGAGTTTGGAGCCAGTGCAGAGCTAATACTGGAGCAGGAGCTTTCCTTACTGTCCGTTCTTCGGAGATGTTTTCCAAAATCGTTAAATCCTCCTCCGGGTAGGTCAAGATGGTTTCTGCCATGTTGTCTGAACGAAACTGATTTGTTGTTTTTTCTTGAGTCTCTGAACATTAGATGAGGATATCTCCAAGGGGATTTAGGTGCTTCCATTTCAAATGCATAGTTGTCCAAACCCTCAGGGTGAGCTGATCTACCGTCCCGGTCTCTCTTAGACAGTCTTCGGAGTAACCTTGTTCCTAATCCTGCACTTGGAGGCTCCTCTAGACGTGGAACAGCTTTCTTCTTCTTCTTCGTCTCATGGGAGTCTTCAATGATTGTGTGTCGGTCGAAGGGAGTTCCAAAATCTACCTCAAGGATAGTGGAAAACTTGTGAGGATAGATCAAATCAATCAATGAAACAGCTCCACCGAGTAGAACGCAGAGAACGCCGGCAACCATGACCAACCAGAAGCTCCAGCCGAAGGAGAACATGAGAATGGTCTGCTCCATCCTGATCTGGAGAGGAGTTGAAGGAAGGAGTTGGGAGTAAAGGAAGTTAGTAAAGAGCAGGGTGAGTCCTGTGAGAAAGACCAGATAAGCTCCGTATCTAGGAACCACAACAAGGAGAAGGTTGGAGAGTAACCACAAAGCAAAGGCCATCCTTAAAAATATGAGAATCATGAGTTTAAATGTTAAATGTTAGATCTAACTCTAACAATTGCATAGTAAAAGATTTGTAAAATATCATGATGGAATTGAGTCTCTTTACCACAAACTTAAATTTTCCCGAGCTGATGGTGAAAACTTTAGATCTAATTAACAAAATTCATAGTTTGAAATATCTAAGGTCTACGAAATTAGGTTGCAATGATGCAAAGAACTCAGTTCCTTTGACAAGAAATATTACCAGAGAAATATAGAAGTATAGTATCCAGCCTGTCTGTAGCTCCGACCCCAACAGAAACCTTCAGCATCTACAGTAAAGTACTCACCGACAGTTAGAATAGGAAAGGGTAGTCCCTGAAATAAGAGAAACAAGATTTATAAGGTATATTCATATATTTCGAATTTTATCTTTAGATATCTTACAAAATTAAAATCAGATACGAGTCACTATCTTTATGTTTGTATTATTGTTTTTGACTAGATAGTTTACTTGGATAGTATCCAAGTTACAATCAGGGTGAAACTCATGTGTTTGAGTCTAGGCAGATATCCACACAAAAGTTTCTACCTCAGGCTAGTTACTAAATTAATTAATATGACGGTTCATTCAAATTCTTATGGTTTTACCTTAACAAGGGCTTTATTGTATTCTTTCTTCATTTGGCTAGCTCCGGTCCAATGGAACCTCTCATTGTAATCAATACTACTGGAATGGTTGTGGATGGGAAGAGCTCTGAGTGTAACATTAACACTGTTGAGACCAATATTAATCCCAATATCAGCGTTTATCTTCTCTCTAGAGAATGCTCTGTATGCTGTGGATATCTGGGATTCTGCTGTATGCCAACCTGATCCATGCTGACCGACTAAACATAACAATATTTAGACCTGGTTCAACCTGATCCATGCTGACCATATAATTCAAAACTATTAAAGCATCATGAGTCATTTTTGCATCGTTTTTGGGTCGTTTCTTGCATATATCTTTTGCCAGGATCAAAATTTGCCAAACTTAAAGGAATGCAAATATTTTAAATAAAAAATTGCTATTATTACATTATGACAAATTTTGACCCTGAAAGAAAAAAACGAACCAAAAATAATTACAAGTACAGTCCCTTTAAGAGAGATAAAATGGAGAACGTTAAGGAAAAAATGCAAAAGTTAAAAAATATGAAAAATAGAAAATAAATAAGCAAAATTCATCTCACCTTGCACGATCATTGTTTGAGCAGTTCAGGGGAGGTTCTGCCTCCTTCTGGAAGGTTTCATTCTGTCCTGCAACCTGCCCTAGGAGAAGGATAAATATAGAGGGGAGAGCAGGGTTCATGTTGGTTCTCTACTCTAGAGTCAGCAACCAACTGAAGGAACAGGTTTGGGTTCAAGAAGGAACTAAACAATGGGTTCTCTCAGCATTTAATGCAACAACAGTAAATATTTGTTCTTTGTATTTGCATGTTCAATTCATCTAAAATATTTGATTATCATTGATAGTGAAAAAAATAAGAACAAAACAGCTTCATTGCTTCTTGAAGTTGAATACTCCCCCCCCCCCAAGAAAAAAAATATATTTCTTTGATCAAAATCTAAAAGGAAGTTTTCTTGTTTTTTTAAGGGTTTAAAGAACGACGGAGAGTATATTTATCTGACTCAATTAGAGATATTATGAATCATGAGAAAGGAACTAAACACTTGCCTCAAACTCTAAATATCTAATCCTTATATTTGTGCAACCAGTGGCCGAATTTAAAGAATAATAACAATATTTAGACCTGGTTAATCATAATCCACATACAACATGGATAAACAGAATACGAGTGTTCATTTTTATGCCAATTTTGCTTTTTAAATCAATTATTTTTTAGTAAACATTTAGGGAATAATCCTTTGTTTAAAGGAATTAAGTGTTTGCCACAAACTCTGATTTTTTAATCTCTTTATATCTTTACAAGTAGTGTTAAATATCAAAGGTTTACACACTCAGAGTGTTAAGATTTTGGGATTAGAAAATTTATGTTTGTAGCAAAAACTCAATTCCTTTGAGTTAACTTTTACCGATATTTAAAAGTATTCTAATATGGAAAAGTAAAAACGAATTCTCCAAAAGAGACATTCAAATATTATTTCAAATATGATTTCTGAAACCTCCGAGTTTTAACTTTTTCAAGTGAAAGAAAAAAGACTATCCATGATATACAATACATACCCTAATGTCGACATAATTCATAAGCTCATTAAATGTTAAGTTAATAGCATAACCTTCAATTAACTTGGATCTGATAGGTTCAGCCGTATACATATATCCATATACATATTTATATACATATACTTTAAGTTTGTCTGTCTGTATCCAAAAAAAGTCTGAACCGATTGGGCCCAAGTTTTTTGTGGCAACTCACATGACCCCAAGGAAGGTTTATGGCTGCGAAAATTCGAGATCGATTTAAAATGCCAACTTTGAGAGTTCAAAGCTAAAATTGTTAACAGGAAAGGTGACGCGAAGCGTCCTAAATGACTAGTTGGGACGAAAATTTCTATACTAACCTAGTATAGCGGTTCCGACAAACAGAGAAAGAGCAACACTGGTGAATGTGGTGAACCTCTGCCTTCTTACTCCAGGGAAGATGATAAGGAAGGCCAGGAACAAGGTGACGAACACGATGTAGAGGGTGAGGGTGCTCACGTCAGCTGTGACAGGAGTACGGTTTGTGTATGAGTAGAGGGTTGGACCTCCATTCTCACGAAATGCATCAAACCACCCTCGCATCATCTTTCAATACCTCGCCTCACACACTTCTAAACATTATCCTAGCTAGGTTTCTATATATTAACATTTATCTTGTATATAAAATCTGATACAATGTATATATTCAGACACTGCTACTATAGAACTGTTTGATACCTCCTAGCTAGGTTTCTATATATTAACATTTATCTTGTATATAAAATCTGATACAATGTATATACTCAGACATTGCTACTATAGAACTGTTTGATACCTCCTAGCTAGGTTTTCTGATATTAACATGTATCTTGTATATAAAATCTGATACAATGTATATACTCAGACAGTGCTACTATAGAACTGTTTGATATCTCCTAGCTAGGTTTCTGATATTAACATTTATCTTGTATATAAAATCTGATACAATGTATATGCTCAGACACTGCTACTATAGAACTGTTTGATATCTCCTAGCTAGGTTTCTGATATTAACATGTATCTTGTATATAAAATCTGATACAATGTATATACTCTGATACTGCTACTATAGAACTGTTTGATATCTCCTAGCTAGGTTTCTATATATTAACATGTATCTTGTATATAAAATCTGATACAATGTATATATTCAGACACTGCTACTATAGAACTGTTTGATATCTCCTAGCTAGGTTTTCTGAACCGGATGTATGGGATGATATTCTATCATTTGCTCAATGGGTTGCGTGCTAATCATTTAGAATTTGGAAATATATTAAAGTTATGCTGAACAATAATAATAAGTGTTGAATAAAAATACAAACGATATTATTGAAGTTTAGGTTTGAACTTATTATAGAATTGAACTGTTAAGCAAAGTATTATATTTAAGAAACTAAACACTCACCAAAAAATGTAATTTTCTTCTCCTTTTATCTTAGCAACCTACTTTAAACCTTGGATATTTCCATCATAAACTATTTGAATCCATAGTTTGAAATATCAAAGGTCTGCGACATTAGGTTGCAAAGATATAATGATTTGAAAATGACATTTTGTGTCGAGTGTTTAGTTACTTTCTAAAATGTTAATAATGATTTTATATCTTGCTAGACCGGATCTGAATTATGACTAGCATCAATGATTTCTAATGATGGAGCAGGATTGAATTCTGTTCTCTTGGTTTAGAAATAGGGATTCCCAGGTTCAGAGAACTAGAACTATCCAGGTATTACATGTCTCATGCTTTTTTGTGAAAATAGGCTAGTTCATCTTGATTGAACTTTTCTATTTCTTTTTTCCCTACTCTCCTATCCTACTTCTTTTCCGTCCTCTACTTTCGTACTTCTACTATTTCTCCTTATCTTAAAGGGAGTGACCGGCAATGTATGGTGGTTGAACTGAATATGTAGTATTGTGGACAAATTTTTTAGAATTCATTTGAGACATATAAAACGGTTCCACAACGTATATTTACTGAGTTTGAGCGCAAAGTCGACATTCAAAATCATGAATTTGGGAGGGTACGTTTCCAGAATCGGTTTTTTTAAAATTATTAAATAACGACGACAAAAAATGTAAATAAAATTCTACAGTAAGCTAATTAGTTGTTTGGAAACAGGTTGAGAAAATAAAAATTAACTCTTATCATCGAAAAAAAGTAATCTTATTCAAATATTAGTTTCTATAATCTCTCATTTATTAATAAACATTTTCTGCAGATTTTCTGTAATTTTTATCGAAAAGGCGACACTCGAAGAATTTGTAGAAATCTGCGAACAAATTCATAGAAAATAAGAAATTCAATATAATGATGAAAACGAAATAATTGATTCTAGCATTGCAGATTTATTGACAAATTTATTTTGAGAAATATGTTCCTAAACACCCAATAAGTTTACCGTAAAATTTTTACTATATTTTTCGTCGTCGTTATTTATAATTGAAAAAAAAACCCGATTCTGAAAACGTACCCACCCAAATTAATGATTTGAACGTCAACTTTACGCTCAAACTCAAAAATTATACATCGTGGAAACGTTTTATATATCTCAAACGAATCGTACAATACTGCATACTCAGTTCAACCACCATATATTGCCGGTCCCTCCCTTTAAAGGGACTGTAAGCGTAATTTCAAGTGACCATCTATTTAAAGATGGCAATGCCCGATTTACAAAGTACGGTACCCTTGAAACCTTAATATTATCAAAAATGAGGAAGATAACTCCTTTTTCTGACTCTAGATAGTTTATTTCTGATAATTTTTCCATTGTTTCTTATAATCAAGAAATGCGCCGGTCACGTTTGTAAAGAAACCGCAAATGAAAATAAATACTTCAAAGAAACAAAAACATAAATATCTAATTCATACTTGATCAGACAAAGCTTTAAAGGGTACCGTTGTAATTGCCATCTTTGCATGGAGGGTTACATGAAATTGCACTTACAATCCCATTAAATTTGCCTTTTTTCTTACTCCTACTCATATTCTTACTTTTATCATGTTTTATCATTAACTCCTAGTCCGTCTTGTCTGATGAGAAGCTGGTTAAGAGTTTACCTGAATAGTTGAACCCAGGTTAATCACTGCCAAGTTTAGGGTTCAGTGCAATGTAATGCTTTCCCTCCTTGTCTGGGTCTTGTTTAACCTATAGGTTCACAAGATATCCAGCCTAGGATTCAAACCTAACAATCCGGGACCAATTAAGGAGCCAAGCCCTGTTCAAACCCAGTTTTAAAGGTTAAAAAAAATATGAAACTGGAGAATGCTGTATGTGCAATCCTACTGGAGAAAGCAAACCGACTGAACCACATTGAAAGAAAGAGAAATACTAAAAAGCAATGATTCAACCAAACCGAAGTCTTCTTCCAGGGATTTGTTCTGCTCTACCAATTTTCTCGATATGGCTAACTGTGCAGTAACCTTTATATAGGCAGAAAACAACTATTCAATATTCGGGCCTTGTTTCCCAATTTCATGGTTTAAATCACAATGGATAAAACTATAATTAAACAAAAGGAAAATCTTATTTCTCGTCATTGGAAAATTTAGAACCAAATAAATAAACCGAGGAGCTGAACATTCGCCTCAAACTCAAAGTTTTCAATATATATAACTTTGCAACCTTTTGGTGCCAAACTTAAAATTTTTAAACTTTAACTCTATGTTTTATCAGAACTTATAGTTTGATAAATCAAAGTTCTACGTCTTAAAATTGAAAAAATATAGTGATAAGAAAATTAGAATTTGAGTAGAGTAGAACTAACAAACAAACCAAAATAAAAAACAAGTTTTCTAATCCTATTAAACCAAAAGACATAATTGATATAATTCCTTTTTCTTCGACGAAAACTTACTATTTAACATCTGCATGATTTATTCAAATCTGGTTTTAGAGCTGAAAGTGACCAATACAAGTTAAAGTTACAAAAAAAAACTTCTCATTCTCAGTAACAAAGAATGTTTAAACTAAAGTAGATTGTTATGTTACATTTAATGAAAATTCTTTAAATATTCGTATTTTGTGTTGATAGGATGAACGGAAAGTATTTACTCTCTTTAGTTTTGTATATTTGCTAATTTTAGCACTTTTGTGAATATCAAAATAATTTTGTTTTAATCTTAAAAATTAAATTATATTCGGTATTTATTAGACTCGTTAGTCTGGAAGACGAATTTTTAATAAATCATAGATCTGGTAAAACTCGGAGGCGTCCATTAATCAAACTGATATCATTGTATTTAGGAAGCATAAAACCCCTCATATCAAAACATAAAAGATAAAATAATATTTTCTGATCAATAGAACGGATTGAAAGGATTCCTAAAGGGCAACACTAGCTTGTAACGGTTTGGTGGGCAGAGTTTGACTGGCAACACGAACAGTGTTCAACACCCCCACCCGGAGAACCCAAGGTTAAACCAGGCCTAGACCGTTCTATTCGAAGCGCGCGCGCTCAGCTGATAGAACTAACTGTGCCTGACATTTTCATGCGCTGAAAAGGAACTGAGAAGTATTCGCCTGGTTTGCTCTAGCTGGGCTGGGATTGATAAAACCGGTTCAAGGGATGATGCAATAAAAAATACAGCAGGTGCTTTAACTTGGATTATGTCCATTATTAAAACAAGAAATAGCGCAGAATGTGTAATTTACTATTTCACAACGGAACATTTTAAAATCCTTCATTCATTATAATTTACGTGGAAAACCATCACGTCATAAAAAAAATTTTTTTTTTTATTTTTGCTCCGAGATATCCCACAGGTTTTTTAGAATACTGTATCAGTGTATATACAATATTTAAATATTTTTGTACAAATTTTTATTTATCTTTCATGAAAAATAATTTTAAAAAGTAAATTTGTTAAAAATAATTTAGTGCTTTAAAAAAATGCATATTTTTGCCTTTTTAGAGTTAGAATCATATTTGTATGCAAAAAAACAAGATTTCTCCAAATTGAAACAAAATATATTTACAAAAAGTTTAAATTTACGAAACCCGTCCAGAAATAAAAAATAGGCACAGGTTTAACCACAAAGGATAAGCCTTTAACGAAGACCTAAAACTCTGCAATGGAAACAGCCTTATATTGACATATTACATAGTTTGGCAAAAAAAAAAGTTTATAGCTGTAGGAAACCATGAGCACAAGAAACAAGAAACGAGTTTATAGCTGTAGGAAACCATGAGCCCAAGAAACAAGAAACAAGTTTATAGCTGCAGGAAACCATGAGCACAAGAAACAAGAAACAAGTTTATAGCTGCAGGAAACCATGAGCATAAGAAAAAAGACTTGAAAAATGTCTCACAATTGTCTCTGAAGTCTAATCCTTTGAGGGTAACCCTATATATTAATGTAAAATTCACATCTCAGCAAAAAGTGCTAGATTTCTTTCTTTGGCGTGCAATGTATGCATTAATACAGTGATACACGGTGAATTAGTTTACAAGCAAAATTGGGATGAAATGCCGTTAATTTTGTTTTTAATATTTAATATATATTGAACCAAATTGGAAACCCTACTTAGTTGTGTTTCTAATTCCAGAAATATATTCCACATATTTTCTATTATTATATTATAACTTTTTCTAGAATTGTTAAACCTGTAATGGTTGGTTTAATTAGCCCCAAAACTCAATAAAAATACCAATTTGGCCAAAACATTTACGAACTGTTTAGAGTACACGCATTGCTGTAAACCAGGCAGAAGGAGAAGGTCTCAATTTAAATATATATGGAAGTACTGGTGACTTTGTAACCTCGTAGCTTCTCATATTTTGATTTTACGCTCAAGTATAAGAAAAGAAAATGTGTCTAATTACAAATCAGAAATTTAAAACACAAAGCCAACACCTCACTTCAAACATGACTTATACTTTCTAATACAAGAAGTATATGGATAGTTCTTAACCCTATTCCGATTGGGCTATTTTTGTATAATATACATGGGGGGGGGGGAAGTCCAACTTTTCAAGAAAAGCTTATTCCTCTACCTTTAATGGTTAGGATGCAATGGAGGTTTTAAAATTTTTTTTAAGTATGTTTGAAAATTGTTCAAAAATAGATATTTTTACCTTTTGACAAATATTTACATGTGACACATGTTATTTCATCCATTTTTCAAGGACTTCTCAAATACAGCCATGTAGCTTAATTAATAAAAAAGTTATTAACTATATGATACGGACGGAAATCACATGACCAGTTAACTGCACTGCCATTGGCTGAAATTCTGGTGACGTAATACGGTCCTACGGACTATACGGACTTAATGAAATAATATTATCAATATTCAATTATGTCTATTGTAAATTCAAAATAAAAATTTCAAAAATTATGATAGGAGCAAACCTGAGATTCTCAGACTCCTGTGGGATATAATCGTTTCCAAATTGGTTGCGTATTTGCTGAATATGATCTGTTTAAACCTAATACTTTTTTCAAAATTTTCCTAATATTTTTACACAGTTTTATATCAATTTCTCGACACAGATACATCAGATAGAACTCTTATATGTATTATTCAACGCCTGAGATTCTCAGGTTTCATCCTTTACACCCTTTCATTTTTCCTGTACAGTCCCTTTAAGTTATAATTCGAACCAAAAATGATCGAAAAAACTTCAATGTTGCTCATTTAAAGGCGCAATATGTGAATTATTTACCATGTGCAAATATATACATTTTTGTTCTGAGAAAGATGGTTTTAAAATAAACAATATTTAACACATGCAAATCTATATAATAAAGCTCTCATATATGTCAACTAGCTGGCCAAACGGCTGGACCGAATGGGCAGAATTTTTTTGAGGAAACCCATGGGTACCCGAGGAGTAACATAGGTTAACATTTTTTTGAAAAATTCGTTTTTTTTATTCCACGGGCAATGCTATATATAATAATTCTCTTCACTCATATAAATATTTTTTACAGAATTCCAATCTTTTTTAATTCCAATTTTTTTCAATTCGAAATTTTTTATCACAATTCGAATTTTTCTCTTTTTTAAATTCTACAGGCAACGTCGGGCACTTCAGCTAATAGATTAAAATCTTGTCAATTAAGGTCTTATTATTGTGAATTAATTTCCTTATTGTTTGAATGACATGAAGTATTTTATAATGGTCTTGTGAGGGGATTGCAATGTCCTTAATTCAATGTCAAGGACATGTTTATATATTTTCATATTTTCAAACTCGTACACATATCATACATTGCACATATACACACATGTACACTTTCTCTCATAAATACAAACATTGCATGTACAAATACACATAATACGCCTACGTAAATACATTGCTAACATAATAAATAAAACACAATAAATGGATAGCATACATCCACATAACACACGCGTACACATTTACAATTGTACATACATAAATTAAAAATATATACGAAAATGCATTTACGAAATACATAAACTACACACACAAAATACACGTACATACTGCGAAAATATCATTACAATGTACGTATATGCAGATGTCCAATGTTCATATACGGATAATAATAGTTGTAGACATCACTGCGAATTAATGTGGAATTAAATATTAAAAAGAATTGAAATAAAATTAAAAAGGGGATTAGTTAAGGATATTTAAATAGCACTAAAAGGACGCAAAGTCCTCCAAGTCTTTGTTTACTAAAAAGGATGGAGAACAATATTAAAGCTCAGCCATTTTTAGACAAAGCTAAGCGGTTAGTTGAATCCTGTTTATTATAATCCTTGAATTACAAAACTAAGAATTTTAATCCTTGAATTACAAACATATGAATTCTAATCCTTCTATTACAAAACTAAGAATTCTAATCCTTGAATTACAAAACTAAGAATTCTAATCCTTGAATTACAAAACTAAGAATTCTAATCCTTGAATTACAAAACTAAGAATTCTAATCTTTGTATTAGAAAAATAACAATTTTAACCCTTGAATTACAAAACTAAGAACTCTAAAGTCGTGATCATTTAAAATCTGCTTGTAACATCCTTCTGGGAGAAAAAAGATTACATCACCTTAACATCTAACACTCAAAGAAGACATGACATTACTTTCTGAAAATGAACACACCAAGGATTTGGTTTAAATGTTCATGTTTAAAGAATTTATAATCCATGAAGTGCATAATGATAAGATCAGCTGATAAAAGTAAAGTTAAATGTGGTCCAACGAAGACGATTGGAATATTTTTAAGTATTTTGGAATATTTTTACAATGTATTTTACCAATGCGGAATATTGTATTAAAAGGCTTAAAAGCGATTTGTTGAAAAGTTATAAAAAACATTTGTGTTTAAGTGTTAAATTGTGTAATCGGAATTTATGACAATTTTAATGTAAAGAATTTGGTTGCGATGTAAAGAATAAGGGAAAAAGTTTCTAGAATTGGGTTGCAAGGTTCAGAATTTATTGTATCATCAGGCAATGATATTTTTCTTGTAAAATTGACAAAAAAGTAAGAGTTAGGTATTAAGTGATGTCATGTGCCAACTCTAGGTTTAATATTACACCTAGAGATGGCACGCAGATACAGAGAAGTGTCTTGTACAGAGTTAAATACATTGGTTAGTTGATCCTTTATTGCAAATATATTTGATAACAATTTGGAGTTAAAACTGATAATACGGATAGTCTCATATAATGTTATAATAAACCCCAGCACAACAATTCGGAATGAATACTCAAAAACCTTAAAGAATTTAAGCAGCAATGTTCTAATATGTACATATGTGATAAACCGTGTTATAGGATTAAAATCTGGTTCCTTTCTTATATTTTTAACATATTATTACGGATATAAAACTTCCTAATACATGTACAAACATATTTGGTCAAGGGTTGAGTCAGAACATTTTGAGATTGAATTGGGATTTTTATCTCGTGAGTTCTCTACCTCAATAGGTAAGAATCACGCATCGATCTCAAAATATTCTATTTAAACCCTTGATGCAGGTACAGAAATAGTTATCTAAAAT
This sequence comes from Eurytemora carolleeae, assembly GCF_000591075.1. Classification (NCBI taxonomy): domain Eukaryota; kingdom Metazoa; phylum Arthropoda; class Copepoda; order Calanoida; family Temoridae; genus Eurytemora; species Eurytemora carolleeae. The sequence continues at coordinate 462,916 of NW_019396138.1, forward strand.
CTTTCATACAATCTTATTTCCTATACAGTGAGGCCCATCAATATGTGGAAAAGGAAGACACTCTGAAACCTCAAGTCGTGGTTATAAAACACTGCAATTATGCTGTGTATACTGCATGTACATTGTACACCCATTTCAATCATGAAATTGATTTTTAAGCTATTGGCAACACTATTTGCTATATGACAAAATACTCATGAAATTGCGTGAATGTCGTCTCCCTATTCTAAAGTTATACGGGTCTCACAGCATATATGTATGCGGCAAAGAAATTAATTAAATAAATCTATCATAAAAAATAATAAAAATTCATGAATTTAAAAATCCATAATCAATAATATAAGTGTACATATATTGTAAATACAAAAGATACACATATAGATGAGGGATGAATACATTTTAAACTATTCTTTTATCAAATATTCTCTATACATATACATACATATATTCAGTGATATGACCTAACTCGGATTTGTAATTATATCCTTATATTTCCTAGATACAGTATCGTATACCTGTTGAGTGTGTAAGGCGAGATACTTGATGATTTCAACCCATTCTACATGAAGGATACGTTAGAGATAGATATCTGTATCAACAATATGATACGCTCACAGCTCAAACTTTATTCACAATAAATTAGATTCAGCTCATTCCGTTAAATAACCATTCACTGGGGGAGAGGACTTATGTTTCTCTCTAACCTTGATCTGCTCTAGTCTAACTCTACACTGAACCCGGAGCACAAGTTTAATTCCTTGTTTAAGGAAGCATGATGATAAAAGATCAGTTTAAACTAGTAGTTCTCTGCTACTCCACTATATTACTGTGAGTGTAGGGTCGGGTTATAGTTTACGAAATGGGATGGAGCGGGAATGGTTGGATCTGGTTCTCCTGTAGCGAAAGTTCGCAGGAAAATATATCCTTGGTTGAGATCCTGGCAGGCCCGCCCCAACTCTTCTTTCTGTTCCAAGGATTAGAGTAGGACGAGAGGACGAGTAGGAAGCGTAGAACTGAAGCGTATATGATATAAAAACGGTGTGGTTTTATGCTTTTTGTGACCGTACGGGGTACACATTGTACCCCGTACAGTGTATGTACACTGTACAGTATCTAAGATTTGAAAGATACTATATACAGGAGTAAAATGTACTGGATACGGGAATACAATGTACTGGATACAGGAATACAATGAACTGGATACAGGAGTAAAATTTAATGGATACAGGAATACAATGTAATACAGGAGTAAAATGTAATGGATACAGGAATACAATGTACTAGATACAGGAATACAAAGTACTGGATGCAGGATTACAATGTACTAGATACAGGAATACAATGTACTGGATGCAGGAATATAATGCACTAGGAACAGGAATACAATGTACTGGATGCAAAAATACAATGTACTGGATACAGGAATACAATGTACTGGATACAGGAATACAATGTACTGGATACAGGAATACAATGTACTGGATACAGGAATACAATATACTGGATGTACAGGAATACAATATACTGGATTCAGGAATATAATGTACTAGGAACAGGAATACAATGTACTGGATAGAAATAAAATGTACTGAATACAGAAATACAATGTACTGAATACTGTATATCTGTCCTTGTTTATGTTTTACAATAAGTAATTGAATTTAATTTTTTTAATGGTCCAGTGATCAATTCCTGATTCATGATAGCATCTTGATGGATTATCCATTGAACCAGAAAAAAATAAAAAGGATCGCTGAGTGAATTTTTGCATCTATCGATTGACTAACGAAAACCGCACAACTGTAATGTTAACCCAAATTTTGGTAAACTAAACTTGGTGCTACTTAAATAAATGTCGTCATTGCTCTACCGGGATGATCTACCAAAGTGAATGAATACTAAATATAAGCTTATGGACTAATAAGTCGTCTTTATTCTGTCTATTCCACTCAGGGTTATCCACAATGAGTCTCCGGAAACGATTGTACCGAATATCTACTGTTTTTCTTATATTAATGATTCTCTGTTCTTATTCTTGCTTTGTCAAATCATTTAATAGATTATTGAAAAAAAAAACTACATACAGGGTGTCCCACGAAACATGACTGTTGGTGAATAGTTTAAAATGTCTTCTTCCATAATACTTAAGTTGTTTGATATCAAAAAGAATGATAAAGTTTATTGTATGCCAATTATATTATTGTAAAATTGATTTCAAAGTAAAATATATTTGAGAAAAAGATGTTTTTAACGAAATGACATGAAAAAGTCTTTTAATATCCAATATAATAAATGGAAGAAGACATTCAAAACTTTTTAACAACTGTCATGTTTCGTGGGATACCCTGTATATTCTCAAGGCACAAATCTTATTTTAAACCTCGGGATCGAAATATTCTATAGATTCTTGTTAACAAATTAATTAACAAAAATATAGCTATACATAGTTTTTGGACTTTTTAACCCATATCACGGCTAGGAGGGGGGGGGGGTGTTTTTCTCCACCCCTCCCCTTGGTTTATTCTCAATAACTTTGAAACGGCTTACATAAGAACCCTCGAACTTCCTCACTTTTCAACATCATAGTTGTTTACTAATTAGAATACCAAACTTCTTATATATCAATACTCAAATCTTAGGTTTGTTAGATTTATCAAATTGTACCAAATGTCGGTAAATTCACATTGTGAACTAGATCTAACGTGTACATTCAAGAAAAAAAAATTCAAAAGCAAAAATTGGCTTGGTTTGTAGGTTATGTAGCTCTGTGTGCCTAAAGAATTATATGCAAAAAGTCCATTTCAGTTTCTCTCATGGTCAGATTTAGAGATAGAGCTTTCAAAACATCTATAAATTATCTAACAATCATGATAAACAGATTTTTTAATTAGTTTATTAAATGCTCCTGCTGGGTTTATTGTACAATTTGATAAATCTAAAAGACCTAATATTTGAGTAGTTTATAAAAACAAATCTTGTACTTAGTTTAAAATTACATATATTTCTGAACATTGTAGAATTAAAATAATTTAACACATGCATTCCCCGTTCAACAATTAAAAACAAAAATAAAATGGAAATATACTATTCTCGGAAATTTTCTCAGAAAATTTGGAGAATAATCTTGGTCTTAAAGGGACAGACCGGCTATGTAAGGTAGTTGAACTGAGTATGCAGTGTTGTGGACAAATTCTTTAGGATTCATTTGAGAAACTTTTTAAAGATCTGTAAATCCTGAGTTTGAGCGCAAAGTTGACGTTTAAAATCGTACTTTTGGGTGAATACGTTTTCAGAATTGTTTTTCTTTTAATTATTAAATAACGACGACAAAAAATGCAAAACAAATTCTACAGTAAACTAACTAGTCGTTCAGGAACAGGTGAAAAAAAACAAAAATTAATCTTATCATCGAAAATAAGTAATCTTATTCAATTATTAGTTTCTATAACCTCTCATTATTCACAAAGATTTTCTGCAGATTTTCGATAATTTTTATTGAAAAGACGACATTTGTTGAATTTTTAGAAATCTGCAAATAAAGTCATAAAAAATAAGAAATTCAATATAATGATGAAAACGAAATAATTGATTCTAGCATTGATTTATTGACAAATTTCTTTTGAGAAATATGTTCCTAACCATCTAATTTGTAAAAAAAAAACCGATTCTGAAAACGTACCCACCCAAATTCATGATTTTGAACGTCGACTTTGCACTCAAACCTAGTAATTATACATCATGGAAAAGTTTTATATGTCTCAAATGAATCCTAAAGAATTTTTCCACATCACTGCATACTCAGTTTAACTATCTAACATAGCCGGTCTGTCCCTTTAATTACAGAATATAAGACTAATAAATCAATTAAACATAAAAATAACAGATTACACAGATGGGAATATTTTGACATTTCATTTTTGCAACACATCCTCGTAGATGGACCTTGTCAATATATATAACCTAGGTTGTTTCATCCCTAGATACCTCTATAGCTGGGCTTTTTTAAACCATGTCGAAATAGGATGTAGTATTCGAGGTTAAAATATATACAGGACTTCATGATGTAACTACGACATTTCTTATTCTATCTGTGTAATCTGTTTTGGAATTATTCTCTGGTTGTCGCTGCTCTCGCAGAGAAACCGAGATTTGAAATCTCAAGATGGAGTTTTACAACTTTCTGGGTTTACTTTTTAGTTTTTACGCTTAAAGGGACTGTAAACTTAAGTTCAAGTGAAATTACGCAGTCCCTTTGAATGTTTGGGAAAAGGGTGGGAGAGGACTGAGTATGTGAACTATATAATTGAATTACGAATACAATAAAAACACTTTTATTTCTAATTTTATGGTTTTGTGAAGAGAATCAGATATAAGCTGGTCTCCACATGGAACCCGGGGTTCTCTAGCGGAAAATTGGCTCTGTACTAGCTCTCCTTCACGAAAAATAGTGTAACTCAATTTGGTGCTATTTGTAATTCAATTATCATTCCTCCCAGATCCACTTTTATTTTTCGCAAACACTCCCTTCAACTTTCAAGTCATCACTTTGAGGACTTTGGGCGTGGTTAAAATTGACTCCAGAAATTTAGAAAAATTAAAATCCAAGACAATTTTACAAATTAAAGATTTACAAAAATACGAACAAATCTTATCCAAAACTTTATGTATATTTGAGGTTCCAAATGGTTTGATTTTCCTTATTTTTCTGATTTCAAAACTTTCATTCTTTATCAAATAAGATTCTAAATTCTTGAGGTTTAATGTTTGGACGGTTTCGATAATTTGTAAGGCTCTGGATTGGACGGTTAACAAATATTCAATCACTCAACAATATTATAGTTATAAATATACATTAATACACCGCTTAAATATTCCTTAAAGATAATATCACAGATTCATCATGAACTTTAAAAGAGTTTTTAAACCATAAAAACTATTCAAAGTCTTCAAAAATGTTTTTCATTAATGTTAAAATTCCGCGAATTGTTTAAAGCTGATTTTGCCAAGGAAAATATGAAAGAAAAAAAGGAAGTTATTGTTTTCAGAGGGATGATTTGCATTGCGATGTGATAAATTTATATGAAGAGTTTTAAAAATAACCCTGTCGATTTATTAGGAAATCTTTTACTTTACCAAGATGAAAGATTTCTTCAGGGCTTTAAATCAATTCACATTTATGTTTACAATAAGAACAAAAAACTCTGAAATAGGAAGACGACTTTAAATACTCCAATGAACATAGGACGCAGCAACTGTGCACTGTGCAGTGTAAACATTTCCCATTTCACTTAATTAGTAATCTAAGAAGTGTCTAATAAACAATTTTTTATGTAACAATATTATATAAATAATATCATAAGTATTATTAAGTTCCTATTTTAGAGTTTTCTGTTTATTACTGTAGGTAATACATTATTTTTCCTTTTATCTTGCAAATTCAAAGTAAAAATGTAAATTTTAATGTTTTGTAAATTCAATGCGTATTAAATAAATCTAAGAAAATATATTAATTTGCAAAATTTCTGTACAACAATATGTATTGTACAGGATAAAAGCTTATACAGTGTACACAGAGCACAGAAAACTTGTTGATTCAATTAATATGTACATTGTACTTGGATAATAAATGATTGGTGAGGATGATAAATGACTAATGAAGATATGATAAATGACTAGTTAGGATGATAAATGACTAGTAAGGATGATAAATGACTAGTTAGAATGATAAATGACCAGTAAGTATACAGGAAACGATATGATCTAGTATTTTGTAAATTTTTGGACGGTTTATGGTAAGATCTTAAAACGTATCTGCAAAGCAGGTTACTTTAAGAGAATTGGGACAATATCCCAGACATTAAATTTAAAAACATTCATGTTCTCAGAGTTGGAACTGATTCAAGTTCATCCTTCATTATGAATGTCGTCTTCTTGAGCTTAGAAATCTAAAGTTTTAGCACTAACTCGGAAAGAAGGTGTGGGTAATTGTGTTCAACATTTAGACTAGGAAGATCAACAGACCGATCACCATGGGATATTGACATGATCCTGATCATCTGAAATAATAAAAGTTATCAACTCAAAGTTACCCTCGTAATGCTTTTAAAGGAAACTACATTTTAACTTTAATTCCTATATTTATCACTCACCAAGAACTACTTTTTATTGAGCTATCTTTTTTTGTTACCTAAATCATTGTCTAATTGGAACCTTGAGCAGTCACATTTAGCATGTTTAACTGTTGCGAATTGGAACCTTGAGCTGTCACATTTAGAATGTTTAACTGTGGCTAATTGGTACCATGAGCTGTCACATTTAGCATGTTTAACTGTTGCTAATTGGAACCTTGAGCTGTCACATTTAGCATGTTTAATTGTTGCTAATTGGTACCTTGAGCTGTCTCTAATTGGAACCTTTGAGATGGTTCTAATTGGATACATTGAGCTGTCTCTATTTATAACCGTGGGCGGTCTCTCATTGTTACCTATAGCTGTCCTAATTGTTACATTGAGTTGTCTTTATTTGGATACTTTGAGCAGTCTCTAATTGAAACCTTGGGCTGTGTTTAATTGGAACATTGAGCTGTATCTAATTCGAACCTTAAAGAGGTCTNAAGTATATATATGAACTAACAGGCTGTATCAGTGGAAACTGGAAATATAGGATTTGATTTGATTAAGTAAGAGTGTGAAAGGAATCCTTTCAGTAAAGTAAGTTGAAATATTGGGGAAAATAGTATTTTATTCTATTTTAATAATTAAGAAAGAACAAGAGATTAAAGAAATAAGTTAAAATAAGCAATCATTAAAATAAAAATAAGAAAATGTATTAATTATATGAATTCACAGACTATATTATTCCTATATCTGAAGAAATAAATAACATGATTTGATTAAAATGATTAGGAAACAGTAATACATTAATTAATATGTTCATTAAAATAAACAAACATTATAATAAAAAGTGTTGAAATGAACTGACCTGCCTCGTCTAACCATCTGAATCTTTCTCCCTGAACCTAGATCTGAATCCACAGAGTTGAACAAGGAGAAGAGTAAATCCGTGTTTGCTGTACTCATCCTCTCTCTTAGGAACTCCTCAGCTCCGGACCCTGCCACAGCACTGACAGGAGGGGCGTGGTTCTCCAGCTCCCCCTCCTGTCCAGGTAGAGGAGGTAAAGTGGAGAACACTGAACCTGGAGGGAGAGGGTTGGCTAGGTTAGGTTGCTGCCAGAAGGATTGGGGTAGAGCTCGCAACTTCATGGGCAGGGGTTCTGCAATATTATATTGAAAATATTTTTTTTATTGTTAATTAGTTTTTTGTTTGTTTCAAAATAATGACAAACCGCGTTTCCGGTAGTGCTTAAACGTTACATGACCCCAGAAAAGATTTATGACAGGTCAGAATTTAAAAGTGTCACAAAATTTGTACTTTTCGAAATTTGAAAATTCATTTATGAAAACATGAAATCTGTGAAATATGCATTGTAGTACTCTAAGAATGTGCAAAAATGAAAAGCTTGCAGATAGATAGATAAACAACGAAACTAAGATTATTATTACAATATAGTATATACTAAATAAATGTAAGTATATTGTATAAAAGCTGGAAAGCCTTGAATATGTGTACAAGTATAAATAACTAATTTCTGTGCAGCAGTCTTGGAAAAAAAATAAAGTCCGGACTCCAATCAATGAAAACTAGTTTCGCTAAAATAGTAAAAAATCATTTAATGTTAATGAAAGAAAGCACAATAAGGTTGATGCGTACCAGTTAATTAAATTTATCGCACATTTAATTACACATAAAAAAAACAAAAGGTACTGTAAGCGTAATTTCATGTGACAATCCATGCAAAGATGGCAATGCCCGATTCACAACGATACCATTGAAACCTTGATCTGATCAAAAAGTAGAAGATATCGTCGTTCTTCTGACTCGAATAGTATTCATTTCGGTGAGCTTATCCGTTGCTTCTTAAAAACAAGAAATGCGCAAGGCACTTTCGCTAATGAAAATAAACAGTTGAAAGAAACAAAAACATTGATATCTATTTCATACTTGATCAGATAAGGATTTCAAGCGTTGTAAACTTTATTTTGATAAATTATTTTTTAAATCGTCCCCCTACTTATTCTTCCCATCCCTCCCCCCTTTTATTTTGACGGGGTTTGATACAATTATTAATTATGGAACGGTTTTAAAATGATAGGTTAAGCTTTCACTAGTAAATATTATTAAGAAAACAATCATACCTTCGGGGTTATTATTTCATAAATGTCCCCTCCACTGGACATAGGGGGGGTAAAGACAGGAAACAACGCATATGTCGTAAGAAATCAACGATGCACGGGTAAAAATAAATTTGAATTGAGATGGATTTTAAAATGGTTAAAAATCAATAAATTGATTAAATATTAAAGCTTACTGGGATAATCAGGCAATCAGTTCAATATTATCATTTTAAAGAGACATATTTACATATATTTACGAGAAACTTTAAGCTAAATATGATGCCTTATTGTTTATTCTTTAAAAATCTGTTTTCACGGGAAAAGAATAAAAATATAGATGGATACAAAATCAGGTCTTAATTGAAAGTTTATATTTTTGCGTACATTCTCTTAAAAGGAGGTGATCGGGAATTTTCCTTAAGTAAAATTTTCTACCTATATTTGCGGGGTCTGTATATTTTCTTATGGTTAGTTTTCTTTGAATAATGTTTACCCCTTTCTTTTATTGCAAACCCTCCCTTTAAAGTTAATTTGTAAGATTTACCTTTCCTAGATTTGTTCCGTGTTGATGTTAATGTTCCAAGTTTTACTCCGGTAAGTTTACTCCCAGATATCTGCTGCCCCCGGATATCCTGTCCAAACTCACTAAACTCAGGTCGGAGCAAACCTTTCTTTTTCTTCTTTCTCGAATCCTGGTTGTTAGAATAGTTGTCTAGGTAGGGTTGGTTGGGCAGCTTGTGTCGTGATGCCAAACCTTTGGTTAAAATGATCGGTTGAGATAAAGAATGAGTTAGGGGTGAGGGTGGACCTGGGTAGGTTGGAGGAGACCCAGCACTAAGTTGGCTGAGTGGTCGATTAACATCAGGACCGAACCCTGAGTGTCTGATATAGGTTGGACCGGAGCAGGTCGAACCTCCTGGAGATGACACACTGTCATAATCATACTCAGGAGCAGATTCTCCCTCCACGTCCAGGTTAAGTTCCCCTCTCTCCTCCAGGTCATTGGCTCCGAGTGCCTCTAGATCCGTAGATACATCTCCCAGGTCTAGCAAACCATCGTCAAATTCACCCATTTCTTTACAAGGTTTTCTTTTCTCTTTATTCATCAATTTAATCTTCTCATGGGAACACACTACTGCGTAGAATCAAGTTAAATCTTTCAGAATATTCTAATTAGATCTAACTAGGATTAACCCTCACGTTATGACGGACCCAGAGTAAGCTTGTATCTAAAGTTGGGAAATATCTAAGTATATCGACCAAACGTTATGACGGACGGAGTAGCACGCCACGTATAATATCTGATCTAACCGGTGTGTAGGACGAACCTCAGAGTCTCTTTTGGAGGTTTCAAAACCTTTCATGATATGTCAGGAAGTTGCAACATTTATATTTCCTCAGAAAAAATCTAGTGTAACAAAAATGCACCAAATATATAAAGAATTTTCACACAAATTGTTGATTCACAAATCCGTTTAATGCAAATGCAAAAACATAAAATTTGCTATAATCATGATTTGCAAATTTTCTAGGCTAATGCAAAAAATATAATTTTATCTTATCAAAACAATATCTACTACATTTTTCATTTTTTAAAAGAGGGTTAAAAGTAAGGCGCTGAATCTTTAATGTCGCATTTTTTACCTAGGTTCGTTAATAATCTCTTTATTTTTGCTTTTTATGTATAAATATGTAAACAAATTAAATATATTGTCACAAAGAAACTTGCTCATGTTTTCATTTGAAATTTAAGAAATTCACAATTTGAATACGATCACACTAGTAATCTAGTGTTTCTCTAAAATGTATGCTTTCATTTTTAGTTCTAAATCTGGTAGATTATCTGTAAGTTTATATTTTCAATCATCCTTTCCGTACGGAGTAAGCATGAAACCATCCTCAACCTTTAGATAATATTATGAATAATTCAAGAACTAGAGAACTAGAGAAATAGAGAACTATAGAACTATAGAGAACTTAGAGAGCTAGAGAACTAGAGAACTAGAGAACTAGAGAACTAGAGAACTAGAGAACTAGAGGACTAGAGGACTAGAGGACTAGATAACTAGAGAACTAAAGAACTAGATAATAGAGAACTCGAGAACAAGAAAACTCAAGAACTAGGGAAACTGGAGAACTAGAGAACCTGGAGAACTAGAGAACCTGGAGAACTAGAGAGCTAGAGAACTAGAGAACTTATGATCTAGAGAACTAGAGATCTAGAGAACCAGAGAGCTTGAAAATTAGAGAACTAAAGAACCTGGAGAACTAGAGAACTATAAAGAACTAGAGAACTAGAGAACTAGAGAACTAGAGAATTAGAGAGCTTGAGATCTAAAGAACTAGAGATCTAAAGAACTAGAGAACTAGAGAACTAGAGAACTAGAGAGCTTGAGATCTAGAGAACTAGAAAACTAGAGAACTAGATAATTAGAGAATCAGAGAACTAGAGAACTTGAGACCAAGAGAACTAGATAACTAGACAACTAGAGAACTAGAAAACTAGAGAACTAGAAAACTAGAGAACTAGATGATTAAAGAATCAGAGAACTAGAGACCAAGAGAACTAGATAACCTAAAGAACTAGAGAATTAGAGAATTAGAAAACTAGAGAACTAGAGAACTAGAAAACTAGAGAACT
>NW_019396138.1:474144-520077 GCF_000591075.1 Eurytemora carolleeae
TATATCTTTGCAAATACGATATACATTATGCATGTTTATATTGGTTAAGAACAGCCGTTATACAAGGAATTAGGGTCAACTACAAATTCACGGCACTCTACGCCACTTATCTACATTTTGCAAGCATTGAACCTTTCTCCATATGTTTGAGTTGCTCTTTTCATTTGCAGAATTTATTTTAAATTTTCATTCCAACTTTTTATCAATTTCCTGCTTTAAATCGTCTTGCGTTTACTTGATAAGTCTATTCTGTATATAACACATTTCATAAGAACTTTAAATTTCTTATTTATTTTATATTTTATGCTTAAAAGCATTTTTAAAAAAGCACCAGAAGAATTTTCAAAAAATCAAAGGATAGAATGGGTGAAAAACCTATTGAGGATTTTAAGAAAGGTATATCTAGAACTCAAGAATAAGTGGAATTCAAAATCTAATAACATACAGCTGTAAGTATCATAAAAAAACTTTATAGTACAAAGACATGAGTTCACAACTTTTAAATCAAACGAATTAATAAAATCGTTTACGATTAATTTAAGTTATTCTTTTATCTCTCAAACTTCCGAACTCTTGTCTAATTTAAAGAAGAAAAATTTGTTTTAACTCATTTAAACTTATTTAAACTAAGATGATTAGCTCTTAAATAACCAGAGGGTGCTATAGAATCTTTATTATTTCTGTTTTTGGAACCTAAAACCCAAAAATTCAAAATCTGAAAGGTTCAACTTGATTTCCCTTAAGTAATGCCAGTTACCGGCATTTCCAAGTTTACGGATTCTAAGGTTTGGAGGACTGAGGTTAGACTTGAACTGGAGACCCAGCTCCGCTCCAGGTTATATTGTGATATTCCTGGTAGCCATGGGTTACAGTCTTTACTATAGCAAGGGACCATGTCACTAGAGAACTAGATGATTAAAGAATCAGAGAACTAGAGACCAAGAGAACTAGATAACTAGACAACTAGAGAACTAGAGGTACCTTGAGCTGTCTCTAATTGGAACCTTTGAGAGTGTATTTTAGATATTGTATGATATGACGGTAGGGGAAGGGGGGGGGGCGAGAGGAGAAAACATAATAATATTATTCGTCATCGGACTTTCCCGTTCTCTCAAGCCACAACCTTGAGTACTTCTTAACCTCAAGTTCCATCAACACAACCATGTATAAACCATGTATGTATCCTGGGGTTTCCGAACATGTAAAGCGGGAATCTATGAGTCCTGTGAACCACAAGTCTGCAACACGTGTAGTATCCTTGGAGAATTTTGGCATATCCTCGAGATTCTGATTTCATAATATCTTCTGTACTTCCCCGAATAAGTTTTAAAGTTCTACAGTACACTCCATTTCACTCCAGATTACTTCAATCCTTTAAAACCCAGAACACGCCTGTGCCTTCCTGGTCAGTGTGCACTCCAGTACACTCAAGTATACTTCAGTACACTACAGTACACTTTAGTTCATTCCAGTACATTATACTACACTCCAGGACACTCCAGTACACTACAATACACTACAGTACACTCCGGTACACTTCCATACACTCAAGAACACTAGAATACGTTCCAATACACTTCAGGACACTAAAGGGCAGTCCAAGACACTCCTATGCACCACAGTACACTCCAGTACTCTCCAGCACATTCAAGTTTACTCCAGAACACTCCTATACATTTCAGTACAGCACACTCCAGGACGCTCCAGGACACTACTGTACACTCCAGTACACTCCAGTACACTCCAGTACACTCCTATACACCCCCTATACACCCCAGTACAGTACACTCCAGTACACATATGGGAAAACTGCGAAACAATAAATCAGGCCCACTTTAGAACACTCCATTACACTTTAGAATACTCCATTACACTTTAGAATACTCCAGTACACTTTAGAATAAGCCAGTACACTTTTAATACTCCATTACACTTTAGAATACTCCAGTACACTTTATAATACTCCATTACACTTTAGAATACTCCAGTACACTTTAAAATACTCCAGTACACTTTAGAATACTCCATTACACTTTAGAATACTCCAGTAGACTTTAGAATATGCCAGTACACTTTTAATACTCCATTACACTTTAGAATACTCCAGTACACTTTAGAATACTCCATTACACTTTAGAATACTTCAGTGCACTTTAGAATACTCCAGTACACTTTAGAATACTCCAGTACACTTTAGAATACACCAGCACAGTTTAGAATACTCCAGTACACTTTAGAATACTTAAGTACACTTTAGAATTTTCCAGTACACTTTAGAATACTCCAATAGATGTTAGGTATTTTCCCAAAGGATTTTTACCAAGTGGCAACTTCCCAGATGTGCGAGTTCCCAAGCGGCAACTTCCCAAGTCTGTCCTAGCCGCAGAGCTCGGCCCCCCCGCATAATCTAGCCGCGGCGCATGGCCCCATAGCCCATCTTAGCCGCAGCGCTCGGCCCCCATTGCAGCCTGCGGTGCCTTAGAGGGTCTAATCTAACCTTTGGGAAGTTGCCGCTTGAGAAATTGCAGATTTGGGAAGTTCCCACTTGCCTTGGGAAAATGCCTTTGGGAAATTACCTAACTCCCTCCTTTACACTTTGTACACTCTTTATACTAAAAAATCAAGAAAGGCTCCCTCCGTATTTTTTAATTCTTTAAGATTATTTATTTTTGATTTATTGTTTAAACCCATAGATAAATAAATATCTATGTTTAAACCAGAATTAAATTCAAAATAACTGTATTCAGTATACATATAAACAATTTATCAAAAATCAAACAAACACATGTTGTTTTAAAGAAAAGAACTATCAGAAAAGTAACCAAGTTCATATTGTTACTTTATGCCGTCTCAAGAAGAACTTTTTGTTTCAAATCTTGCAGAGTAAACGTTAGAAATATTTAAATTAAAAATGAATTAGACTAAAATATGGTAAAAGGAATTGAGTCTTTGCCACAAATTCAGTTTTTGTAAAATCTATATCTTTGCAACCTTATGATTTAAACCTTTGATATTTCAAACTTATATTATTTGATCAAATAGCATTCATAGTTTGAAAAATTAAAGGTCTACAACGTCGGGTTGCAACGATATTGAAATTAGAAAATCAGAGTTTGTGGCAAAAACTCATATCATTTTACGGATATTTTATTTGTGAGAGAGTGGATGCATTGACCAAACAGGTCCCACACACACAAAATAACTTGATTAGTTAAGCCTTTGACTGAGAAACCAAATGATTTGATTTATGTCTGTTATTCAACTGGTGTGTCAGCGTTAATAGCACTTTTGGTTCATTATTATAAGGTTACGACTTATCAAATATTAATAAAACTCGTTGTAAAATTACAATTTATTACTAAATTAACATGTCATCGTTATACAGAGGCTACAGGACAAATTACATTAATTCTTACATATCACATTAATAGGTAACATGGCAAGCAAGGAGACATAGTTTAGTTTAATCAATATTCAAAACAGAAATTTCCCCGCAAGTTTAACTACAGCTTGATATAGAACAATTTCACAATTTTTGTTTCCTGAATTTACAGTTTTGGTCACTTGCTGAATAAACATATACAATTATCTAATCAAACTTAAACAAACCTGATTTTAAATACATTTTTTAAACCAGAAATGGCAGTTGGGCCATGGACAATTATTCCTTATCAGAAAATGTGAGAATTTTGTTTACGGGTATTCACAGTTTTACTGATCAGTCTCATAGATTTTGGTGGATTAGTTTCGTCAATGGTTTTTAAGATCGGGCTATCTATAAAACAAGTATCAGCGTTCGTTTATTATTTTTAACTTCTTCATTCGTTCATTAACTACTAAGGTCTGATGACTGGTGCAACGGTATTGAAGGTTTAAGGCATAAATACCAAATTAGATGAATAAATCTAAAAACTTAAACCGTTTAATTCTAGCAGTGAATTAGGTTTGAGTTCTAAACTGTTTGCATCTATAGTCGCGTTCACATCTTTTTTGATAATTAAATATTTATCTGAGAAGGAGGAGAGTTTTGGAACAAAAGAGCGAGAATCATCTTTCTTCTTTACTCTATACTCTAGAGGAATTACTTCAGCTTGCCACTCAGCTATTATCGGAATAGGAGCTATAAGCTGGAGTCCCATGAGAAGCATGTTATCTCGAATACTGGCCGCTAGAGCTATCTCTG
The DNA here is from genome assembly GCF_000591075.1 of Eurytemora carolleeae. Classification (NCBI taxonomy): domain Eukaryota; kingdom Metazoa; phylum Arthropoda; class Copepoda; order Calanoida; family Temoridae; genus Eurytemora; species Eurytemora carolleeae. The sequence goes on from NW_019396138.1 coordinate 478,328, forward strand.
ATGCAACTAACCATGCAAAAGGGAACCAGGGGCCTCCGATTTGATGTCCTACATGAGCTAGCATGTATCCGACTCCACACGAGAGAATATCTCCGACCACATTGATCCTGCTGTCTCCTCTGTAGTTCTCACTTGTCCCAGAGTTTTCTCTGAACAGTGTTATCACCAGGTTTGTATTCTCCAGCATCTCCCAGAGCATAGCACTCATCAAGGAGAATACTAATCCTCCCGCTAAATCTATATGTATCCAGGATGCTAATATATATCCTATAACTCCATGAGTAGCGTGGGTAAAGCTGTATGGATCAAGTAGATTCTGCGAGGTTTGAGTAGAATAATGTTCTTTAACGTAAATTGGCCAAATTCCTCCCTTCTCATGTCCAGGGAGCGGATAGATAGCATTAACTATTCCCATTATAAATACTCCATAGATGAGAGCAATCAGTATTGCGGAGCCAACGGAGATAAGAATACTATTGACTAACATCAACACCTTCTCCTCATCCACCTCCAGACTAGTTCCTTCCACCGACATTGTTTATAAACAAATAAATCCTCTTCCAGGAGATAGAGTAAGGTTCAGGTCAATAGTTTGTGAATCACTGTTTAATTCTTTATGTTTCACCTTGGATAGGTCGGATAGGTGGAGGGAGGTGGGATCAGGACCAATACGCGGTCAACCTTACCTCATGTCCTGTCTAGTCACAGGGAGGGGGGAGGGGGGATACTTATTTATAGATAAATTACACCAGGACGGATAAACACACAAACAAAAGGATTGTATACAGCATATACTTACACGGATACAACACACAAAACTATACAACCTAATAAATGGATTAAACCATCTAATTGCTACTTATTCTGGACGGAAAGTTTGGAATTCAAGAGCTAAACTTTTTTAGTTGAATTAAGTTCCATCCGTTTTAATTCCTTGTAGTTCCAAATAGTGATTGGAAGAGGATGGAAATATCTTATTGGTTGAATTTACAAACATTAAAAAACGGGTTTAATATGCTAGGGATTAAATATTTGGTTTAAATTGTCGATGCACGTCCTCTTTTGTAAAAGAATGTGATAAATATTCCATAATTTATATCTTTTTATATAAAACTCCGGTCCAGATTATAATCTATTCGAGAAGACGAATGGGGGGGGGAGGTTGAGGAATATGATAAAAGGATTAAAAACAACCAAAACAAAAGACTAACGCGTAGAAGGAGTAAATAACATCAGTCAATCTACCTGTTATGAAGAAATTGTGACAGGTTTACGTATATTGGGAGAAAAAATCGAGATAAAGGACAGAGGAGAAGGGAGTATTATTATAGTATTATTAGGAGAAGAGATATGATATCGGAGAAGGCAAGAAGATAAGGAGAAATAAAAAGATAATTTACATAAAAATGGGAAAATATCAAGAGGAGAAATGGGAAAAGGGGGAATACAAGAAAGGAACAATTTAAGATGAAAAACGACGCAAGAAAGTAAAGAACATCTGAGAAAATATGGAGAAGAACCGAAGAAAGAAACTAAGAAAAATTATGAAGGAGGAAAGAATATTGAGAGGATGAAGCAGAATGAAGGAGAGAATATCTGGAGGAGAAGGAGAGAATATCTGGAGGAGAAGGAGAGAATATCTGGAGGAGAAGGAGAGAATATCTGGAGGAGAAGCACCTTAATACTGAAAACAGTGCATAAGGAATGAAAAGGAGAAAAAATGTCTGAAAGGGGAAAGGAACGAATATTTTTTTTTGGGGGGGGGGCAAACTGAGAGGGCAGCCAAGAAAGAAAACATGTAGACGTTAGAAACGGAGAGAGAGATTAATGAAGAAATTTAACATATTTAGATGAAAAACCAAAAAATTAACATAGAAGAAGAGAATGTTGTTGGCATGAGATATGTGAATGAGAAAAGAGAGGAGAAAATTGGAGTACATACGAAAAATCCGGGAAAGGAAAGTAAAAGTGAATAAAAGGAGAAATGGGGAAAGAATGTAAAAGAAAAGAAGGACACGGGATGAAGTAAATTATAGTATAAAATATAAGGAGTCTAGTCAAGGATAGAGTTGAAAGATAAAAATCAAAGTTTTACAAATGTAAGTATTTTCTTTCGTTCAAATAGTTGACAGATAAGAGAAGACGACTAGAGAAGTGTACGGGGCATACTGAGAGCTCTGACCTGGTTCAGGTTCTAAACAGAACTTTCTTCACTCTTCACTCAGCTCAAGCTAACTTCTCACCCACTCAACTGTATATTGAGAGAGGATCCCGAAATACATTACTATAAAAATGTGACCATGAACTGGAATTGAATGTTTTTTATCAAATAGGTAAATACTCGTCAAAAAGAATACGTTATTTTGGTGATCCTTACACTTTAGTTTGCCATAAACGATTCACAAATTTTTTTTTTAATGAATGCAGCTGAAATTCATGTGTCAATTTCTAGAATAATGGTGACTGTATTAAAATTAATGAACTCCTATTATTAGGGAAAGTAAATTCCAAACCATACTCATCACCCAGGCCTGAATTTGATTGTAAGGTTTATACCCAAATAAAACTTTGATGTTTAGATGATCGGAGGAGAGGATGAGTTGTGGTTGTCTCTCCCGGTCTGAATCTGTCCTTATAGTTTCTATATACGGAGTATCTGTATCTGTTGCTCTTCTCTCCGTCCTAGGTTTGCATGGGCATGATTTTGGTCCTGGGTTCTCTCCCTTCAGTACAGAAATTCTTCATCAAGTCTGTCTATCAGTGTATGGGGTAAGTTGCATTAGTTTCCATTCGTGGTTCTTATAAAAATATTATCGCAGAACTTTTCGGGCATACTCTTAAATACTTATAGTTATATAATACCCCCCCCCCCTTCTCTAATTATTGAAAAAGTAATTAATGTTTTCTTCATTTTCATTGCACCCGGAATTTTATATCTGAATTTTTATTATCTATATTTCAGATATGTTTGATGACGAATCTCCTTCTCTTCCTAGGATTAGTTCTCCCCCTCCGACCCCTTCTCATACCCTGGTTAGCCAGCCATTCTCTTCTCTCTCTAGCTCTCAGTTCTGCATCCGTGTACTACCTTGTACTCTATGTACTCACGGACGAGTGCGGAGAGGATTGTCCTATACTGATAGGGCTAGCATGTACTCTCATATCCGCAGTTATTGTACTAGCCTACTGTATATATCTAGTACAAGACTATTTTGATGTACTAAAGTACGTTATTAGAGAAAAGAAGGAAAAATCAAGGAAGGAAGAAAAAGTCTAATGAAAAAGTGAGTTTAGCTTTATAAAATTTCTAAAACGTGACAAAAACGAGAATGCAGTTCTATGGATTAGTTCTATTTATATCAAAAATAATAATATTATTAAAAAAATTTCAAGATTTTCTGAAGATAACACGTTCTTCTGCTTTGATATTTTTTGCAAATCCGTTCTCACCTCACTCTTCTCATTTGTTCTCTACCATGCTTATCACATTTAAACTTTCTGGTTATCAATGTATACATAGTTAACATTTATGAATCCATAGTTTACAGTAATGAATCCTTAGTCTACATTAATGAATTTATAGTCAACTATTGTAATTCCATAGTCTACTATTATAAATCCATAGTCTACATTAATAACTCCATATTATACTATTTTAAATCCATAGTCTACATCAGTGCTTAGAATCTATTTAATTTTGATGCAGATCCGGATCCGAATCCTAGATCCGCACTGGAAAAAATGGATCCGGATCCAAATCCGGCTCCGGATCCAGGTTATTTCTTCAAAATTTACGGAATTTTTTTAACAAAGCAGAATTTTCAAAGATTTTGTCTTATTTTCTTTGCTTATTTTTATGCTAAAACTTGATGGACTATTTAGAAATCAGGAAATTTTTATAATCTCTCTTTTTTTAATAGTTCAGATTTGGGTTTTGAGAGTAAACTTGTTTTGTTGCATTTTTGGTTGATATTTTGCCCCTTGGATCCGGATCCAGGAAGCCAAAATTTTGCGGATCCGGATCCTAAGTACTGGTTACATTTGTGAATCCATAGTCTACATTGATGAATCCATAATCTACTTTTATGTATTCATAGTCTACATTAATGAGTCCATAATGTATTCTTAATCTACATTAATGAATCCTATTCTACATTTATAAATCCATAATTTACATTTATTGAATTTATTGAATCCATAATTTACATTTAATGAATAGCGAGTAGAAGCTAAACCGCGAATACGTAGTTTAACCACTTCTCTGGTGTGTCGGCTCAAGCTAAAGAGACGAGGTTCAACCTGTTCTCTTGTGTGTCAGCTCAAGCTAAAGAGACGAGGTTCAACCACTTCTCTTGTGTGTGGCTCAAGCTAAAGAGACGAGGTTCCACCACTTCTCTTGTGTGTGGCTCAAGCTAAAGAGATGAGCTTCAACCACTTCTCTTGTGAGCGGCTCAAGCTAAAGAGACGAGGTTCAACCACTTTTCTTGTGTGTGGCTCAAACTAAAGAGAAGAGGTTCAACCACTTTTCTTGTGTGTGGCTCAATCTAAAGAGAAGAGGTTCAACCACTTTTCTTGTGTGTGGCTCAAGCTAAAGAGGTTCAACCACTTGTTTTGTGTGTTGCTCTAGCTAAAGAGACGAGGTTCAATCACTTTTCTTTTGTGCGGCGCAAGCTAAAGAGACGAAGTTCAATCACTTTTCTTGTGTGCGGCTCTAGCTAAAGAGACGACGTTCAATCACTTCTCTTGTGTGCGGCTCAAGCTAAAGAGACGAGGTTCCACCACTTCTCTTGTGTGCGGCTCAAACTAAAGAGATGGCCTNTTCCACCACTTCTCTTGTGTGTGGCTCAAGCTAAAGAGCCGTAGTTGCTATTCAGTAGATTTTGTCCTAGAGTAATTAAATATTAAGTTCAAGAGAAAGTCATTAAAAATCCCAAATCTAATTCGTTTCAATCAATAAATCCTCTGGTCTAAGTTCTGTAGTAAACATTAAAGATCCCTTTTAAATCGTTTGAATTCTATAACTTCTTTAAAACCAAACCTTAAAGTCTCTAAACATGATTAATTCAAAATTTGCAAATATGTACATTTAGTATTTTATGTTATATCTGAATCCTAGACTGACGAGTACAAAACTATAGTTTACATAATCAAGAAACAATTTTCTCTGAACTTATTTTCAAACAAAATATGAATCATTCCTTCTTGTAACAGTTTTGGATTATATTATATTCAAACCTAGCAATTATTAAATTCAAGGTTTATGTTTATCCTTGACATTTTCCAATATTTACTGTAAAAACCTGAATTTTCATAATGTACCTTTTTCATTTGATTGTACTAAAGTGTATACTCATTGTACTGTACTGTACCATTGTACTAGACTTGTTATTTCAGTGCCAAACTTTGAAATCTAAAATCTGTGATGATAATAAATATTAATCTCTTTTTTTTTGTTGTTTATTTTTATAAATAATTGGATTAAACAAAATTACATTTAGAAATATCTACATAAAAAATACAATACATGTATATTCTACATTAAGCAACATATATTGCAAGAATGCATGGATACCAATGTAGGATAAGACATTATTAATGAAGATCTAATCTTTTAATACCAGTTATAACAGTTTATATTTTTCCCTCTGCCCTTCTACCGTATTCTTGTGGAAATGTAAAAAAGGACCTGACAACGAAATAAAGTAAAGCAGCCGAACATTTTTAATTTAAGAAAAAGATTAAATAAAGTCTATAACTGTACACTGTAAAACAGATTAAATAAAGTCTATAACTGTACACTGTTAAACAGATTAAATAAAGTCTATAACTGTACACTGTAAAAAAGTTTTGACCATTCTTTATGTATTTAAATCGACGCTTTATTTAACAAGTTTCCGGGAACCTATAAACCTTTATCTGAGTATCAAGGAGTAAGATATCCATGTTATTCTTTTTTAAAAATTGATAATTTTCAATTTCGGTTTCTTTATCAAATTGACTCGTGGATTTATGTAGCAGATACAAGGAAGAAAATTAGCAGAAGATATTTCTTTTCAAGGAATAAAAAACGACAGTATCTTACTCATCGTTTACTCAGATAAAGTTGACAATATCTTTCTCATTGTTTACTCAGATAAAGTTGACAATATCTTACTCATCGTTTACTCAGATAAAGTTTTGAAGTTGTGAATCTTGCATGAAACTCCTTAAAAGGAGGGTCACGTAGAATTGTGTCTACATTCCCTTTAGGGTATAGAAAGAAAAATTGAATTGATTAAAGAATTACAGACAGGATAAGAATGAAATAGATTCTAGTTTCTCCTTGCAATCTCCTTCAGTGTGGAGTTCCACAAGTTCCCTGAATATTCCTCCAGTAGAACCTGACAACTCACCCAGTAACAGATAAATGAAGAGTCGACCAAACCTTCCAGTTCCACTCAGATCCTAAGATTAAGGTTCTATTAGATTTACAGGAAATTATAAGGATTATCTGCAGGGCGTCCCACATCATATTAGACCAATTATAGCTCTTAATTGTGATTTTCGGGACTAATCAGAAAATTGAAAAAGAATAAAATATTTTATACAAATGTATTAGGCTAATAAAAAATTAGTTTGCAGAAAGTTCTAGGTATTTCTAGGGTTTTCTCCGTATTTTGATGATAAAGCTTGGATAATCCAATATAATATGTGACGCTCAGTAGCTAATCCGTTGATAGTTCACAATTGTAGCCTTTAAACATATATCTGAGAAACAAGAATAAACATAACATAGTTTTCTTTCTGAAATTGAACAAATCTAGACCATTTTCTTGCTCTGCTTTGTTGTGGAAATCCATGTGTTTTTTTCAAAGAATAATCTCCAAAATAGTTTTAAATTATCATATTCCATAAAAACAAAGATACGCATCATCGATATTTATTTAAAGGTTTAAAGGTGATCGTGGTAGATAATGGATGGCATTCTTGAAACCAAGAATTAGTTAGAACTAGTCAGACATCTTATCCATCAAGTGTGCAGTATTTAGAGAAATCAATGTTTGACTAATTGTATTTTCGTCAATATAAAATGGAAAAGACTCAAACGAAAATTTAGCTCTCATAAAACACTTATGAATTATTTTTATAATCTAAACAAAATTTCACTTTTGCTTAAATATATATCTGTAGTTTTTAAGCCTTATTTTTCAACCTTTTTCATTCAGTGTGTTCGGTTTTTTTACTAAATGTCTGCAATTTAGAATTACAAATCTGCTCACCGTTTTTAAATAAAATAATGATACCGTTTAAAAATTATATATTGGTAATTTACTACTTTTTTTAGATGAAAATGATTTTACCGATGAAAGCTGACGATTGTGTATTAATAGGAAAATGTTGCCCAACGATATCCTCCTTAAAATATTCAAATTCCAAAGGAATTCAATTTTTGTCCCAAACTCTAATTTTAAAATCCATGTATCTTTGCAACCCAATGCCGTAGACCCCATGATATTTTTAACTATAAACTTGTTAGACCAAATAGTCTATGATTGTTAAAGTATAGGGATTTGATCATTTAGTTTGTGGCAAAGATTCAATTCCTTTAAACCTGAAATAGAAACTTCTGCCCTGTACACCAGAGCAAGGTTCCACAATCCTCTCCGATCCTGGCACTGAGTAGAACCCTCTGCAAGCTTGTCTCCAGGTCCTCACTGAGTAAGGATCTTAACATTAAATATTTAAAATTTGAATAGATTATTTGAATAGATTATTGCATGCTGGGAATTTATCAAGGTTTCAGAAAACTTTAATGAAAATCTTGAAAAAACTTGAAATATTCAGCAAATTGTTTTTTGTTTTAATGTGACAATTTAACCCAGAAAACAAAAGATTTGATTTAATTTTTGAACTTTTTATGGTAAAATGAACAAAAAAAATGAATAGCAAAATATAATAATATTAAAAAATCTATTACTTACAAAAAGCTAACTGTTGATTTCTTTCGTCCGCCGACCATATTCATGTTAGAATTGGACACCGTTATAGTAATCATATTCTGGTTTGCGTTATTGTTGTTGTTGTTGTTATTGTTATTGTTGTTATTATTATTGTTGTTGTTGTTGCTGTTGACAAGGTTGACTATGGTTGATGAGCTGAGTATTGAGAATGTCATCAGGTTTAGAAAATTAAATCCGTTCCCGGAGCCACATCTCCCTAACAACAAGAAAAATGTATCAATGTCTCTTTTCCGTTCATTCGCCAACTCTGATTTTCTAATCAATAAATCTTTGCCGCCCAATATTTGATTTTCATGATCCATCAACTCATCTACTAATACGGAGAAATCATTATATAAGTCGTGAAGTCAGACTGTAATTCTTACATGATGAAATTATGATGAAAATAGACAAGTGTTCATAAAATACATTTTTCGAAATTTTAAAATTTGTAGATATTTTTCCAAAATAGAAAGATAAAATAGACCTTTGGTATTTCAAACTATGAACTCTGCTAAATCAAGTCGTGAAAGGATGAAATATCAAGGGTTTATATAGTCATAAGAAAATTAGAGTTTGAGGCAGTAACATTCTTAATATAAATATTAAATAGTGATAGATAGATAAAAAATCTCATAACACAAAGGGATTTGATACTCCTGTGACGCAGTTTTTGTAATTCAGATCTGTCTCTTCTATTCTTCTATTTTTATGTTTTTATGTTTAAGTTTTTTTAAAGTCTAAACCCTGCACCTTGTCCTTGATCATGTAAAGACTGGTTAAACTGATCAACTCTAAACATTTTCAGGTTCCGACTGTTCTATTGCCTAATCTTATATATCATCTATTTACAGCTAAAGTGTGTACCTGGAACTACTGTTTACTCTGCTTTGCGCTATATACCAGGATACCAGGATATACAGTTCTTCAGGACACCTTTATACCTGTCATACAACCGGACAGGAGAGGAGTTTCTTCTATTATATTTAAGATTTTCTGGAGTACAGTTCTAATGGCGCTAACTCAAGGAATTCAGTGCTTTTTACTTTAATCGAAAATGTTTACTAAGCATTTACAGCGAATTAAAATTCTGCTCGCCCATACCCAGTTAAAATTAGAACATTGTATTAATTAGTCTTATCGTTAGCTATGACTGGAATTTTAATAAAGCATCGGGAATTCATGACGATATTTAAATGGCATTTTCTAATTTCAAATAAAATCCCATTTTAAACGATTTCAAGCCTTTATATAGTTAGTTCATGTACTATATCAGACAATGTTCTTACATGCAGATACAGGTTTTCAACCTTAAACCTTTTTGTACTATCAGACAATGTTCTTATATGCAGATACAGGTTTCCAACCTTAAACCTTTATGTACTATCAGACAATGTTCTTACATGCCGATACAGGTTTTCAACCTTGAACCTTCATGGCAAATTTTTTTTCTTTATTTCATTTTTTGTGACATGAAAATAATCAAAACATTCTGAAGAGTAGGCAGTATAAGTTCTCCTCCTGGATACAGCTTAGAACTAGACCTGGAGTCAATATACACTAGGACTAGACGCAGGTGTCCTTTTAACCATTTTTATAAGGGGTAGGGAGGGTTCTGTTATTGACATTAAAGAATTAAAGAATGAGATGGAGTATCATTTTGAAATTATGAGGTAAGGAGTTATTTTATAGCTATGAATTTTAAAAAATGTGGTGACAGATATTATTTAAGAATTGGTGAGAGATATTTTTAAAGATTTGGTGTAGAGATATTTTTAAAGATTTGGTGTAGAGATATTTTTAAAGATTTGGTGTAGAGATGTTTTTAAAGGTTTGATGTAGAGATATTTTGAAAGATTTGGTGTAGAGATATTTTTAAAGATTTTGTGAGAGATATTTTTAAAGATTTGGTGAGAGATATTTTCAAAGATTTGATGTAGAGATATTTTTAAAGATTTGGTGTAGAGATGTTTTTAAAGATTTGGTGAGAGATATTTTTAAAGATTTGTTGTAGAGATATTTTTAAAGATTTAATTAAAATCCTAATAATAAAATATTTATTTCTAGCTCTGGGTCTAAGGTTCCAATGCTCCTTATTCCTAAACAATCTGATAAACAGTGTATTCCATCCAACCAGGTTATTTATTAATTAACTAAACAATTAAAAGAACAGAGCTGAAAACTTTAGAATAGGATATCCTTAATCCCGATCTGTTAATTAATCTGAGCTGAAAACTTTAGAATGTAATATTATTAATCCCGATCGGTTAATTAATCTGGAGATTAATAACAAGAAGAGAATAAGCATTATTTAATCTGGAGATTAAGAAAAAGAGGAGATCAAGCATTGATCTTGATATCCACCATTCTGAAGTTTTCACGTCTGTAAACATAAAGTGACTTATCGTTTCCAGCGTAAATTATATAAAATATTTGTCTAGTTGAAGATTGATTATCTTCAAGTGTGGTTTATTGGTCACTTGTGGATTTAAACCCCAGTGAATGAAATTTTCAAATTTTAACACTTTTCAATAAAATTAATGAATTTTAATGATTTTTTAAATCTTTTAGCTTTCTTCAATTGGATTCCTGGGGTTTATAGTCTCCGTGATTAATGCTGCAATGAGTATAGCCAACAACCTCAACAGTAATAACAACAACAGGAACAACAACAACAACGATAATAACGACAACAATGACAACATCAACATCGCCAACTTAAACTCTGGACAGATGAATATGAACATGGTTATGGCAGGACGGAAAAGGTAAAGAGTTGTTTGTGGAGAGAGGAGTGGGTCTTAATGTTTTTTTTTAGTTAAAGTAATTGAGTCTTTGCCACAAACTCTGATGTTTTAGTCCCTATATCTTCAAAACACAAATTAGATATTTCAAACTATGAATTCTGTTGGATCAAAGAATCTAAATTTGAAATATCATAAGATTGCAAAGATATAGGGATTAGAACTTTTGAGTCTGTGGCAAAAAGTCAATTCCTTTAATTTCACAGGCGGAGTTTGTATTCGTCCCTGTTGAGATTAAAACGAGGTGTATCCGGGTTCTGTAGTTCAGAACCTACACCGGAGCAGATTGTAAGTATGGTCGGAGTTGTTTTTATTAAAACATGGTTCAATCTGGTTCTAAACCCGGAGATAAATGAAACATGCGTCCTACACCATATATGTCAGGTATTATAAAAAATCTATATAACAAAGCTCTTTACTCATATATATGTTCGCTATCATGATTTAATACCAAGCGCGGGTAAACGGTGATAGTAACTAATATATTGATTAATGATATAAACCTTGGGAATGCCAGGCACTCCAGCGAGTATTTGATAAAATTAAAAGTGATTATTAACATAATTTCAAGTGATCCTCTATTTAAACCTTTATATATATGCTCCATATCCTTCAGCCTTATATCGGATTAAAACTGAGAAATGAATCGTCGATTCGCTTTCTTAAAAAGATAAAATTTCTCTTTTGCAAAAATTCGCAAGTCACTTATAAAGAGAATTGAAATTGAAAATGCCAATTTTAAGATGATAAAAACATGGATATTTTTTCCTTAAACACAGAGTTAAAGGAACGTGCAACTTTTTAAATGGGTGTCATTTAAAATTACACCAACAGACCCTTTCAATTCTTTTAAAACCAACCATTTTTATATTAACTAGCTGAAGTGCCTGCGTTGCCCGTGGTAAAAGCAAATTTCGAAATATTTGATTTTTGAAAAAGTTGAATTTTTGAAGAAAAAAATTTATTTTTGAAAAAAATATGAATTTCTGAAGAAAAAAAATAGATTTTTAAAAAAAACCGACTTATATAAAAAAAATGTCAGCCTATGTTCCCCCTAGGGTAACCATTGGTTCCCTAAAAAAAATTTCAGCCAATTCAGTCCAGCCGTTTGGCCAGCTATGGCTAACATATATACAAACAAATATATATGAGCGAAGAGCTTTATTAGATAAATGAGTAAATTATTATAAAATTGAAATATTGATAATTATAAATAAATTGTAGGGAAACCAGCAGAGTATTCAAACTATTGATGATAAGGAGGGAAAACGTCTTGCTCTTCACCTGGCAACCGTCCTAACCTCAGTTCTCTCCCTAAACCTTGAACTTGAACCCAACCTAGTTATACAAGCTGGTAGAGCAGGGTTTGATAATGAAAACTGTGAGTTTAAATATTCTTGTAATTAGAGAATGGAAAGCAGGAATTTTGTTAATACTAAATACACTGAAACCACCAAAGATCATTTATGTGATTGCTAGATAATATTTGCAGGTTGCACTACCAGTTATATTATGCTATACAAATGTGTATTATGTCTTTCAGCCGTTACTTCTTTTGGGAATAAGGATGATCGTTAGCTTTTCGTACTGTGGATACTTTTTCCTGTATTGTAATGTTAATAATATCATGTTTATACACTTAACTTTGTTTCATCTGATCTTCATTATTTCCTCCAAGCAAGAACGGATAACACTGAGAACTGAATATTAACAAGAAAGGAAATTCTTATTTTGTAATCCCTATATCCTTGCAACCCAATGTCGTAGAACTTAGATATTTCAAACCATGAATTCTGTTAGATCAAATCATCGAGGTTTGAAATATCTTAATGTTTACACCGTCAGATTGCAAAGATATAGGGATTACAAAACTTGAGTTTGTTGCTAAGACTCAGTTCCTTTATAACCCTTTGATACCACGTGTAATCTGGGCTTATTCATTATAATACCCCTTTTCTAACATTTCTAACATTTTGGGGCTTTCAGGTGTTTTAACAAAATCTGTGGTTTATATTTTATTTTAGATTTTATTCTTTACAAGTTTATTTTTATGACATTATGTAAAACTTTAAGAAATAAAAAACGACCATATTTAAAAAATAGTCCAGGCCTAAATCTTTTGTCAGAGTCAACATTCTTTAAATGGTAAAAAAAATTAAAAATATCCAATTTTTAATTTTTTCTGAGATTTTTTAAAGGCCTTTTTAAAGCCCTAAAAAAAACTAAATTGTTTAATGAGCCACTGTTCGTGAACCATGTCGCCTAAAGACAAGTTTGATCTTCTGCCTCTTGAGATGTTGAAAAATATAAAAACTAGTTGAAATCTCCACCCAGCCCTCCGGCTACCTCAACCAATCTCAAACAAGAAGATTTCGTCAGTTTTCCTTCAGCACCTGTTGCCGGGATCCAGGGTATCAGGAGGGAGATAGCATTTTTTTATTAAGTTTATTATAATTTTTATTGATACTCAAACGTGCGAATGAAACTATTTTACGATTATATTATATCTAGACTGACTTGGAAACTTTTGAATGCTCAGAATGAGTTATCTGGGCATTTTATAAAATTTCGAGGATTTTTATTTTACCGTGAACGAGAAGATCTCCTGAGGGGGGGTTCTATCTTTTTATACGTTTATCTTCCAATTAAATTGGTGGGTTCCCGTTTCACAAGGTTTCCCTTTAAACCTATGTCTAAGCAAAAATGATAAAGATATTCTAATTTTTCTGTCTAAAAATGGTTTATTTCGAACTTTGTAAAAGGGACTCGCGGATGTATGCAAAAGAGACAAAGAATGAAATTTACAGAATTCGGCACTTTTTAAGATTTAAAAACGACAAAATTTCCCCCTCTGATGTTGTTCTCATGAATATCTGACGGTTACTATTGTGTGTGTGCCAATCTCTCAATGCGCGACAAACCCTTCAATGCCTTAAAAAAGACTTGATTCTTTGCTTTATTTAGAAATATCTCAAATCAGATCCCTCTTAATTCTTTTTGCTTATATAGTTTATACAAAGTTTTTATGGTGTGCAAATTTTTGCAAGTTTTTCACAATTTTTTGTTTATTGTTGACAGTTCAACAGTTATATTGCGCAACAACCAGTTCAAGGTTAGGGAAAAAATGCATTCCTAGGCAAATATGGGGATAGATTTAAGCTTTTTATTAGGAGATTGAACTTGCACTGTTTTTTTGTGATACTTAAAAAATATAAAAGATGAAAATGAAGATTCTGTTTCAAAAAGATAAAGAAAGAAAAAACTAGCTCGGAAACCCAGCTCTGCCTGGAAACTTAACTTTTCCTATAAAAGGCAGTCCACTCAACTTGGAATCTTTTAACCAAGCTATAAAATTCCCGTAGTTCTGCTGAGTTCTTCAATCAAAATTCGAGGCAATCGGTCCTGGAGTTATGATTGGACAAACAAACAAACAGACGAACAGAGATTACTGCTTTTCAGATGCTCCTTGTCTCCCCAAATGGAGATTACTTCGCTAAAACTATGCGGGATGCGGCCCAGCAATGCATAAATGCGCAAATTTCCGTATTTTGCGCAAAGTCTGCAAGAAAATGTGCAAATTGCACGGAATGATTTTTACGAAAATTCAACATAAAGTATTGCGTGAAAAGAGATTCCGCAAAGTTATGCATAAAGAATTGCACTGAACATTTAGTGGTTCAAAACGTTTAATTGTGGGCAACATTTATCGATAAATATGACAACATGGCCTTGTTTCGAAAATGATTAAACAATTAGCAGGCGATATTCATAAGTTCCCTAAGCTAACTAACTAAACTGTTAGCATTGTTTTTGCATAATATAAAATCTATCAGTACAGGATGAACCAAAATAATTCAGAATACTTCAAATTCAGAGTTGACGCTCTACCCTGATCTTTCACTGGAAAAATATGTCATGAATAAATCATCCTGAAACCTAGTTATCCATGCAATATAATTTTTTTAATAGTGATTAAATGTTAAATCTTATTTTTAGAAGATGTGAAAAATATGTTTCTTCCACTTTATATATAAGGAAGTAGTCTCTGTTTGTCTGTATGTTTGAATATCCGATCATAACTCCTGAACCCTTAGACCTACTTGCCTAGCCAGGTTTGACAATTCTAAGTTTAGTAGTTTGACAAAGCTGGATAGTTATATATATTAAGAAAAAAAGAATGAATTTTCAGACTTCTGTTTAGATTATATTTCTTTATTTTCCACTTTTCACTTTTTCAATTACAAAATTTATAAATGATGAGCTAACTGAGCTTGATGAATCAGAAGACCAGCATACCAGTCTGCTTCAGCTTGAGACCCGGAGACAAGTCCTGGAATAGTTCCTGGAACTGGTAGATCTCTCTTTTTACGTCCAGCAGTCAGTGCAATATGAGCTAGTTGCTGTTGATACCACTGAGCTTCAGCTTGAGATCCTGGAACAAGTCCTGGAATAGTTCCTGGAACTGGAAGCTCTCTCTTTCTACGTCCAGCAGTCAGTGCAATATGAGCTAGTTGCTGTTGATACCACTGAGCTTCAGCTTGAGAACCGGAGACGAGTCCTGGAATAGTTCCTGGAACTGGAAGCTCTCTCTTTTTGCGTCCAGCAGTCAGTGCAATATGAGCTAGTTGCTGTTGATACCACTGAGCTTCAGCTTGAGATCCTGGAACAAGTCCTGGGATAGTTCCGGGAACTGGAAGCTCTCTCTTTTTACGTCCAGCAGCCAGTGCAATATGAGCTAGTTGCTGTTGATACCACTGAGCTTCAGCTTGAGATCCTGGAACAAGTCCTGGAATAGTTCCTGGAACTGGTAGATCCCTCTTCCTACGTCCAGCAGTCAGTGCAATATGAGCTAGTTGCTGTTGATACCATTGAGCTTCAGCTTGAGATCCTGGAACAAGTCCAGTAGTTCCAGGGACAGGAAGTTCATAAGCACCTGCTGCTCCCAGACACAGAAAAAAACTCAGGGCTAAATTCATCTAGAAATAATTAAAATTTTGAAATTGTATTACAATTAACTGTCCTATGGCCAAAAAGAGATAAGTTTTTTTTATTGATTTAAAAAAACGTATTTACAGTTTTTTAAATCTCAAAAACTCAAGTTCTGTCCATACGACGATTTTTTTTGGGGTGTGGGTTTCCATATAAAAGAATATTAAGATTTTAAATATGGAACTATACATTTTTGGCATTTAGTGTACATGAATGAAATACTCAATTTGTTGAAACTAGTTTGATTAATTATCTGGGCATTTTATAAAATTTCGAGGATTTTTATTTTACCGTGAACGAGAAGATCTCCTGAGCAGGCAACTTCTCTAACTGGAGTAGATAGCGCAAACTTTGATATTTATACCAGAACCATTTTCAAGTTTCTGGGCGGCGGGGGGAGAAACTTGTGGGGTTGATTCAACAGGGGCAATGCAAGGAGATGAAAGGAGGAGGGGTGGAGGCCTTTCAGAAATAATTAGAAAAGAAATAGAAAAACGTGATTCCAATGATCTGAAAAAAGTGTAAAACCATACAACTTTTAACCCATCCCCCCTTTTCATCCTATGGGTAACATCTGGATGGGAGAGGGGGGGGATTAGACAGGTTATAATTGCGCAGAGTTCAGAGATATTCAAAATAACAAGAAGTTTAAAAATAGAAAAAATAACAAAATAAATTATGAAACAATTCTTTTTTGTTTGTTCTTTTACCAACTTATAAAACTGGTTGAATTTGATGCACTGGAGGAACCTGTTACACGCTATTATGTCGTGTTTAGTCCTGTCTTGTCTAGTCCTGTCTTGTCTAGTCCTGTCTTGTCTAGTCCTGTCTTGTCCATTCCTGTCTTGTCTAGTCCTGTCTTGTCTAGTCCTGTCTTGTCCATTCCTGTCTTGTCTAGTCCTGTCTTGTCTAGTCCTGTCTTGTCTAGTCCTGTCTTGTCTAGTCCTGTCTTGTCTAGTCCTGTCTTGTCTAGTCCTGTCTTGTCTAGTCCTGTCTTGTCTAGTCCTGTCTTGTCTAGTCCTGTCTTGTCTAGTCCTGTCTTGTCTAGTCCTGTCTTGTCTAGTCCTGTCTTGTCTAGTCCTGTCTTGTCTAGTCCTGTCTTGTCTAGTCCTGTCTTGTCTAGTCCTGTCTTGTCTAGTCCTGTCTTGTCTAGTCCTGTCTTGTCTAGTCCTGTCTTGTCTAGTCCTGTCTTGTCTAGTCCTGTCTTGTCTAGTCCTGTCTTGTCTAGTCCTGTCTTGTCTAGTCCTGTCTTGTCTAGTCCTGTCTTGTCTAGTCCTGTCTTGTCTTGTCTAGTCCTGTCTTGTCCAGTCCTGTCTTGTCTAGTCCTGTCTTGTCTAGTCTTGTCTTGTCTAGTCCTGTCTTGTCAAGTCCTGTCTTGTCTATTCCTGTCTTGTCTATTCCTGCCTTGTCTTGTCCTGTCTTGTCTAGTCCTGTCTTGTCTAGTCCTGCCTTGTCTAGTCCTGTCTTGTCTAGTCCTGTCTTGTCTAGTCTTGTCTTGTCTAAACCCGTCTTGTCTAGTCCTGTCAAGGACGAATGAGGATTCATATCCTGTCAGGTTTTACTCCTTCTCTCATTTCTCATCATTTGGACCCCGTGACTTAAGACAAAACATACTTTACCCCCCTTCAACCATTTCGTTTGTAATTTTAGTTGAGGAATTAGGGGGGGGGAGGAGAGGGAAAGAATGATGGGGAGGGGTTATGAGAGCGAGATGGGGGTGGAAAAGGAAGGGGAGGATGAGAGGTGGTAGAAGAGGGAGGCAAGGAGGGGAGGTGGTAGAAGAGGAAGGGAAGGATGGGAGGTGGTATAAGAGGAATGAAAGGATGGGAGGAGGGTTAGAAGAGGGAGAGGGGGTAGAAAAGGACGGGGAGGGGGTAGAAGAGGAAGGGTGGAAAGAAGAGTAGTTGTAGTAAAATCCTAAATGAAAACTTAGATTTTGATTATCATGTTTCTCTTGTTGCAAAAACAATTTCAAAGTTTCTTTATTGGCTTAATAAATGAAAAATGGTCTATCTCTTAAAGCGCTTAAATCCCATGTACCAAGCACTGATTCATCCTTATTTCTTCTATTGTTTTATTGTTTACACTTACAGCTATACACATTAAAAGAATATTAAAAAATTGTATTTTTTGAAAAATAGAAACATTCAACTAATTTGCCATTCTGAATATAAATCCCACACTGACCCTCTCTTGTCTTCCTTGAATATTCTACCTTTCCCAGATTTAATTCAGCGTTGAAATCTCAAAATTCGAGATACAGAGAAGATTTAAGTTTAAAACTTTACAACTGGAAGTGCTACAGAGTGTTAATAGTGTTAATAGTGTTATAGGTAATTGCAAAAAATGTATTTGCACTTGTCCTAATTTCTTGATATTATATATGCCACAAATAAAATAAAACCTTAATTTTTATTTTTATTTCATTTAGATAAAAAAAACTATTGTTAGATATGTAGATAAATCTGGGAAAGTGCACAATAGTTTCATAAAATGTTTTGCCATTTCTAACTGTATACTCAAACTTTTTTATTTAAAGATAAGAAAGCTCTTTAAAACCCACTAAACCTAACCTGAATGCTCTGATATATCAAGAAGCAGTACGTTTATGAACATTTTATTTTTTAACATTGTTGCAACATCCTTGAATATGATGTTTATTGTTCATATTTCACACATTTAGCAAGAGTTAGGTTTACTGCAATATTCATTTTAGAGCTTGCAGCGCTTAGGTTATACTTAAAATACTCCAATATTAAAAATGAAATGCATATTAGGTTTTTGTAGCATTTTTTTATTAAGTTTATTATAATTTTTATTGATACTCAAACGTGCGAATGAAACTATTTTACGATTATATTATATCTAGACTGACTTGGAAACTTTTGAATGCTCAGAATGAGTTTGGCTCATTCTGAGAATACCGAATTTTCATTGGTTCAATATTTCGTGGATTTGGTCAGTGAGAGATCAATCTGAAGTCAGGATTTATGAATAATCTTGTAAGTACAAATCTCGTTAGAAAACATCCATTTAGGAAACATCTTATTAAGAAACATCTAATTCGGAAACATCTTATTAGGAAACATCTAATTAGGAAACATCTAATTGGGAAACATCTAATTAGGAAACATCTAATTAGGAAACATCTTATTTGGAAACATCTAATTAGGATACATCTAATTAGGAAACATCTAATTAGGAAACATTTTATAAGGAAACTTAAAGTTTGAAATTATTTTGTTAGGAAACATTAATATGCATAAATGTATTTCGGAAACATTATGAACAAGATGTATTTATCTAATAGGAGCTCTCTGCCTCATCATTAAGGTTAAACAAACATTAAATTAACTCAACTAAAATTAATTGACATCCTTCCTTTCCTACGAAATTTTTTGTGAAAATCCGCGAATTATTTTTGTTTTGTTTTACGATGTACACAAAGAGAACATGTTCACAATTAATTTAGAAGATGGGCGCAAAGCGCCCTATAAGGCAAGTACTGTTATATAATAGGATAAAGATAGTAAAATTAAAAACATATTCTCCCTATCTGTAGATTATTCTGTGCATGAACCACTATTTGTGGGATTTCCTTGATGCAAAATGTATTTTTTTCTTCATAGGATTGAGTTCTGTATTCTGTATAAACATGTAGAGTATAGGAAACCGAGTTTCCAGAATATCACGGTCAGCTGATATTTTTCAGGTTTGTGTGCATGGTGGAGAAATATATACGTGCTGTCAATCTTTAATATTTTATATTATCTGTGTGTGTGTTTTCAGTGTGCGGAGATATGAGGGTAGGTTTGAGTGTGTGCGGAGATAGAGGAAAGAGCGGATTCAGATATGCAGAAGAGGATAGACGCGAATATCCCGGTAAGTTGCGGCAGTGAGCGGTAAACTCTACCCCGGAGTAGGACGGATACAACCTATAGTATTTAGCTGAACTCCGGAATAGAAAATATATAAACTATCGTGTTATGCAAAACTTAATGTAAGACATAAATAATATGTCTTGTTTAACTCCGGAGTTGAACGTTTTTAGTTCTTTGTGTATGTTCGGAGCAGGACTGATGTTCTTTCTTGTTTTTTTTTTCGAAGAAAGATGAAAAGTTCCGTCCCCCATTTTTTTCCTTCCTTTTTCCTCCTTTTCTTCTCCTTTTCTTCCCCTTGTTATCATCCTCCTCCTCTGTCTCCTTCTCTTTGCCCTCTCAATCTTCATCCTCCTCCTCCTCCTCTTCCTCTTCCTCCTTCACATTCACATCCTCATTTTCCTCCTCTTCCTCCTTTTCATTCTCATCCTCATTTTCATCCTATTCCTCCTTTTCGTTCTCATCCTCCTCGTCCTCCTCTATTCTCCTCCTCTTTCTCCACCTCCTCCTCCTCCTCCTAATGTTCTGCTTAATGTACCTAAAACACAAACAATGGGAACATAATCTCTTGAAATATGAAACTTCCAATAAATGAAAACCGTGTTTGAGAATAAAGAAGTTTCACAAACTGAACTTGAAACTAAATAAAAGGTAATCGTCAAAAAAGTTTTCGGAAATAAAGTCCTAAATTTTGGCACTAAAAAATCATGTGGAAAAAAAGTCCTCAAAATTAAATGTCTCTGGAAATAAAGTCCTACTATTTTTAGACTTTATTTCATAGCACTTTTTCCTGGTTCCAGTATGATTTTATACAAAAAAGTCTCCGGAAAAAGGTCCTATTATATAGTAGAAAATACATGGGAACGAAGACCATTTTCAAAATGCAGATGCATAGGAAAAAGTACTTTTCAGACTTGACCTCATTAGGACTTTTTTTCTTCGGATATATTTTCTTCAGGACTTTAATCCCTGTGATCTTATTTCATGAGACTTTATTATTGGCAGCTCCCATATTATTTTAGGAAAAAAAGTCCCAGGAATCTAAAACTAAGGACTTTTCCAGAACTTTTTTCCGGGGACTTTCTTACATAGATTCAAATAAAATACATCTACATTTTTATTGCAGTATGGGGTATTGTGTAATTAAGAGAATTATATGATTTCTGTTTTATTAAAAAGGATTAAATTGTTCGCACTATAAAGGAACTAAATGCTTGCCACAAACAATCTAATCATGACATCTTTGCAACCTGATGTGGAAGACCTTTAACATTCCAAGAGTCTTTTTTAACAATTTTCTCCTTATAGACGCAATAGATAGAAGAAAAGTTAGTAGCGATCATCATCGATAATTTTTCGCTGTAAGCATATACCCCTTTCCATTTTTCGCGAACACTCCCTTTTTAAAACAGTTTTATATTTTTTTCGCAATAAAAACTGCCTCGTATACTATATGTAGTATGTACACTGTACAATATACAAAACTTCTCCTCCTCCTTTTCTAAATCTGATTTTCAATCTCTGTCCAGAGCAGAAGTATCTAGAGTTTCAAAATAAATCTAAAGGGAACTTAAACAAAACTAAAAGATTAAAATAAATAAAGTTTTGACAAATATGAGATCAAAGACGTAGCAAGGTGCGATGAATAAATTCCTTTTGATTAAAATATCTATTTTGAAAAAGATTAAAACTTTTTAATATAAATATTTACCTTAAACGAAAAATTTTCTTTCATCAAACAAGAAATCTGTATTTACAAAAGTTTTGGAGAAGGTAATAAGGCAAGGAAAGTTAAATGCTGTTGCGTATCTCTGCATACATATTGAAACCAGCTCTCTCTGGGCGGTGTTTGTAAACAAGAATAGATGCATTAGTGCTACTCTAGTATCCGAGGAGAATAAAAGCATTTAATTTTGAAAATTTACATAATAGTTTCCTATGACCAAAATATTTAACTTATTTTTATGTGAAAGATGGATCCCATCCGTCTTGTGTTTACTTAACAGCCCAAAGAAGTACACTGAAGTACTAAAAATGCGCACACCTCTGATATAACTATCTTTACATTAGACTTCTTGGTTTGGGATAAACATTGGTACACATAATCATTATTCACATCATATGAATATTAGTATCTGATCAATGTTTTTTTTGTCCAAGAATTTAAACTAAATATAAAAAAAGATTTTGTCTTTAAGTCTGAGTTATAGAAACTTAACAAATTGGTATTTTTGTTACATACAAATTAATTCAGTGGCTGAAAGATCGAATTTTTTGCTTTGTAATTTGAATATTTCAGAGTCAGGTTATGATAAACCAAAATTGTAGATTTGAATTAATTTGATAAATCCCGTTTGCGAAAAAAATTCTTTTTGAAATTATATATTTTCATGAAAATTGCTTTAGTTTATGATTTTGATCCAGAATTAAAAAAGGTAAAACCTTTTTATTTAATTTATTAAATTATTTTAATTAATTTATTTATTTAACTAAGTCGGCTTGGTTCCCCTTTCCCTTGCAGGTTTAATTAAACCGTCTTAAGAACGATCTCTTGGTGAATTTCCAGTATTTTCTGAATTATAATTTGTGTATTTTATTATACGTGAAGTATCTATCCCTTGCGAGGGGTTGCTGGACTTCAGCTTTATTTTGAATAATATTTACAGAGAGAAAATGCAAGAATTTAGTTTATTCTCTAGTGCTGCAGCAAGTGTAAATTGATACGTTGAAATCTTACTTGCTAAGTCAAAACATTCTGCTTCAATCAACATATCATACTTTACATTCATATACAATACTTACACCAGATACTTTTCATACCTCTACTTCCTTATGTTCTCCAACCTAATACAATACTTNTAATATTTTTCCCATAACTATTTATAAAAGTCCAGGTTTTATGAAGATTGCTGCGTAAGATCTCCTGAGCCCGGAATGAAAGTTAGTTTATGAAATCTGACTCTTTAGCTCTATAAACCTACATATTTATAAATAGTTGATATCGTTAAACCCTGGTAATATCATGATGATATATATTTCAGAACAGCTGAAGATGATTAGTTTTATATTTGTGAATGTAGAGCCTAGTCCTGTGGTTAAACTAGAATTGAATCAGCTAAAATGTTAATAATCAGTTGAGGTTATGCATACAAATGTTACTTAACAAATATTCGTCAAGTCTAGTGATTAAGTGATGATGAGAAAACAGAAATAACAAAGAATGAAGATTGAAAAGTCTGGAAGAGAGGAGAAAACTATATACTCCAGTGAAGAGAGTGTGAAATTAGGGAAAAATCAAAAAAAGTATTCTAAAATTCAAAATAAAGTAAAGTTGAAAGATGAGTGAAACTGGACACAGAGATCCCTTTGATTTCAATATTTGTTGTTTTAGTTCTGTTCAACTCTATCCTTGCAACTTCTAGGTTAACAATCTTTGATTTATTTGGGTTCAGTTGACGAGATATCTGGTAGGTTTAGTAGACCAGGATCTCTACTCAGTAGAGATGGATCGGAGAGAAAAGATTCTCCCTTCTCCAGACGCAGGGACAAAATCAAACCAAGTTTAAAACTTAAGATGACATCGATTATATCACACTTTAAAGGATACAGACAGGACTACAAGGAAAAAGATAGAACTGCAAGGATAAGGATAAGGATAGTACTTCAAGGATAAGGATAGTACTTCAAGGATAAGGATAGGACTACAAGGATACGGATAGAACTACAAAGATAAGGATAAGGTTAGGAATACAAGAATAAGGATAAGGATAGGACAACTTGGATAAGGATAAGGATAAGGATAGGACTACAAGGATACGGTAGAAATGCAAGGATACGGATAAAACTACAAAGATAATGATAGAACCACAAGGATAAGGACAAGGATGTAACTACAAGGATAAGGAAAGAACTACAAGGAGTAGGATTTGACTACAATCATAAGGATAGAACTACAAGGATAAGGATAAGGATAGAACTATAAGGATAGGAATACAAGGATAAGGATAGGGATACAAGGATAAGGATAGAACTACAAGGATAAGGATAAGGATAGAACTATAAGGATAGGAATACAAGGATAAGGATAGGGATACAAGGATAAGGATAGAACTACAAGGATAAGGATGGAACAACAAGGATAAGGATTGAACTACAAGGATAACGATAGGATGACATGGATACTGATAGGACTACAAGGATAAGGATAGGACTACAAGAATACCGATAGAACTACAAAGATAAGGATACATAAATATGGATAGGACCAAATGGTTAAGGATAGGATCGCAAAGATAAGGATAGGATTACATGGATACGGATAGGACTACATGGATAAGGATAGGACTACATTAATAAGGATAGGACTACATGGATACGGTTATGACTCCATGGATACGGAAAGGACTACAGGGATGCAAATAGGACTACATGGTTACAGATAGGACTACATGGATACAGAAAGAACTACGTGGATACAAATAGGACTACATGGATACAGATAGGACTTCATGGATACAGATAGGACTTCATGGATACGAATAGGACAACATGGGTATAGAAAAAACTACATGGATGCAGATAGGACTACATGGATACAGATAGGACTACATGGATACGGATAGGACTACAAGGATAGAATTAGGACTACACGGATACATATAGGACTACATGAATACAGATAGGACTACATGGATACAGATAGGACTACATGAATACAGATAGGACTACAAGGATACAGAAAGGAGATTCATGTGAACTAAAGAACGGATTGTTTTGTCGCTACAGGAGACGTCAGGCTCACTCCTTGTTTGATGAGAAAGGTTCCTCTGCTCAGTTTGACGTGGAGGCGGTCAAATTGGATCACACCAGGTATTCACCAGTTCTTATTCTCACACACCATAACTGTCAGATCATTCAGATCTGACAGAGTAGGGTGCGAGCCGACCAGGAACTGCTCCGAGCCGCACAAAAATTTCTAAAAAGTGTACAGAGGTGGTCTGTTACAAGAAACTAAAGCTGAATAACAATAAGGAAGAATTCTTTCGTTTTTCAATCTAGAAAAATGTCAAATGATTTCAATTTTCTTCTTTTTCTCTGTAGCATAAATCCGCAAGTCACTTTCACAGACAAGCAACAATGGAAATCAGACATGCCACGTTTGCGTTTATGTAAAGTCCCAAAAATCTGTTTTAAAGAAAGTAATTCAGGTTTGTTTTATTTGAATAAATTATAATCTGAATTAGATTACTTTCCTAATTATTATTTCTGTTGGTGATATTATTTTTTTTATTGATCTATTTAGCAACAGATAATTATACAGTTTTCTAAGTTTTCTAACCCGCATATATATAAATATACATCATACATTATACATTAGAGATTATACATATATTCAATCAAAGTA
Organism: Eurytemora carolleeae; assembly: GCF_000591075.1. Taxonomy (NCBI): domain Eukaryota; kingdom Metazoa; phylum Arthropoda; class Copepoda; order Calanoida; family Temoridae; genus Eurytemora; species Eurytemora carolleeae. The sequence goes on from NW_019396138.1 coordinate 503,382, forward strand.
TGAATATAAACAGACAACTCAGTACACAATAAACTTTATGACAAGTGCATGGAGTACATGTAGTACTTTAACTAATAATATTACTGTTAAAGAATTATTAAGTACACGTAACCTAGAAAAGTACATGGAGTGCATGTAGTACTTTAACCAATTAAATTAATATTTTAGTATTATTAAGTAAACGCAAAGAGAATAGAATATATATTAGAGTGGAATTTACTAGAAAAAAAGTGTAAAATAGCCATTTTGTTGTACTGTTTCCATACTGCAGGTGTACTTCACATATTTATGCTATATAACCTTTTGGGTCCTGGAACATCATTTTATAGAAAATCTAAAATTAATAATAAAAGAAAACCAAATTATGAAATAGGCTGGTTTCATAATTGACCAATGATCATTTCACATAGGCTCTATGCCTTTCACTTTACAAACGATGATTTTCCGTTATAACTATAGATCAAATGATCTTCTTTATTCACCTAATTCATTTTATAAAGTTTATTTAACAGCTTTAAAAAATTCGAAATTGAAATGGATAGTCTAGGGAACATACTGTATTAATGTACTCTACTGCATATAATTTGTGAACATTCATAATATAAATACAACATGAACACACTTATAACATAAATAGAATATGAACATTCATAATTTATAAATACAACATGAATACACATATAACATAAATACAACATTAACATACATATAACATAAATACAACATGAACACACATATAACATAAATACAATATGAACACACATATCACAGAAATACAACATGAACATACATATAACATAAAAACAACATGAACATTCATATAACATAAATACAACATGAACACACATATAACATAAATACAACATGAAAATAAAACGAAAATTCATACACATGAACAAAAATAAAAAAAATTCATATACAACATTAAAAAAATCGAAAATACATGTATACATTCATAAAACATAAAGTAACATCAAACATACATAAATACAGCAACCAAAATAGTACAATACATAAAAACAAGATGAGAAACATCGGAAAACAACTTATACAATATAAAATTTAAATATACCATAATGAAACGTACATATTAATTTTTTCAGTCACTGCAAACTATGCAGAAGAAGATCTCAGTCCTTCAGATTATCTCTTAAACTTGAGATAATTATATTTACCTTTCTCTATTTTTATCGCATTAAGCCTATACCCCCTTTCATTTTTCGCGAATACTCCCTTTAATATAAGCATAAATTTGACCAGGAACTGAGCTAAACTTGTTTAATAATCGAATATGATTATATCAAGAATATCAAGAATATTAACCAATATCAATCGCTAATTTATGGCTCTTCCTCAATATATGAGGAGAATCAATAAAACTTTGGATTAAAAGGGAGTGTTCGCGAAAAGTGAATGGGGGCAAAGGCTGATATCGAATTGTATTCGATATCGATCGCTGCTAATTTTACTTTTATCTGTTGCGTATACTAGGAGAAAATGGTTAAAAACGTCTTATAATAATATCTGAATGCTTAATTTTAAACTTAATTGAATTATTTACGATTTGAGTGGAATAATGTGAATTATATGGACGCTACGCTCTTATATATATATACTTTAAACGACGTTTTTTTTTGGTCGAGAGGTGTTCCTCCCAAGTTCCGCAATTTAAACCGTATATTTTTGGACCACCTCCTCTTATATCTTTTATCTTTACAAATGAAAAAGGAAAGCAGAGCGACGATTTATAAAATATAAATGTTTATCTATGTATGCAAGTATATGTTAATTACCTAAAGCTGGCCAAACCGTATCACTTTACGTATAGAATTGTGACAAAAGAAAATGTTACAGTTTTCCCCCCTCTCAGTAACATTGGTTGATAGTTAGGTGGCATACCCCTCGTATTGCCCATTCAGACGTAGGAAACTGTTTCTGCCGATTATGGGAACATTTTGGGATTACCACGGACAACGCCGGGTACTTCCGTTAGTTTATATAGTACTACAGAATATGTTGACTTATTCATCCCCTACCGTCTATCCCCTGAAAATATTTTATGAATAGTTGAAAACATGTTTTCAAATAAAATATATTATGTTTATCTGGGGGATGATAAATATTTCTCTCTGCCCTAGAACACCAATAAAACAATCATTTCATTCTTATTTTCAAAACGTTGTGAAAACAGCTTTAAAACCTTTAATGATAAACAAGTTAGGGTTCTTATCTAAACCTGGGGAAATTTGAACTTTAGATTAAATATTACAATTTTCATGTATTTCTGCGCCCAAAGGCAACAAGTTTTTGTAGCTTCCAGGCTCCGGCCAAGCACTTAGCTCTGTTTGTTTTTCTGTATATCTTGCAAGAAATATTTATCCTACAGGGGTTGCACTGTCACATACAGATGATAAAATTTGAAAAGTACTTCAGTCAGGATGATATCTAAGGTTTATCAACACGCTTTAAGCATAAGTACTAATTTCAATACTTTTAAAATTTTTTACTGAATGGCTATTTTCAAAGGAATTGAGTCTTTGCAACAAACACAAAATGTCAAATCCCTATATTTATGCAACCTGATGAAGTAAATCTTTGATATTTCAAACTTAGATTATTTGATCTAACCCAATTCGTAGTTTGAAATAAGCTAAGCTTAAAGATTTGAAAGAGAAATATGAAGATAGGAGCAGAAAAGAAAAATGAAGATAAAAAGTGAAAAATTAGAAACATAAATAATATATTCTTAATCCAGCTAAAAGCTAAATATTTCTCTCTATTTAAGAAGTATGTGCTACAGAACCTATAACAAGGAGGACGTGTACTCAATTTTTGAAATGGAAAACCAAGATTCAATTATTCATGCTATTCAAGGTATGCATTTAGATCTTTAAAATATATATATTTATATATTTTTATGTATTTCTCTAGACCTGGTTAACCCTGGAGCAGACCTAGGAGCTCTACTTCTAGCTGCAGTGTGGGAGGAGAAGGAATCCGTGGTTGAGAACCTACTCCGGAAAAAAGTATCTCCAGATACAAGAGATACTGAGGGAAGATCGTGTCTGCATCTAGCAGCAGTTCGAGACAACCCTACCATCCTCTCCCTCCTCCTACAGTTCAAGGTAGAGTAGGATAGGTTCAATACAACCCTGCCATCCTCTCCCTCCTCCTACAGTTCAAGAGAAAGCTTAAAGCTATAATCTTTTTATATATTTTTTTTCAATGCCAGAACTGGAGAATGGTAGAGTACGATGGTAAACTTAAGTAAATGACATACATACACTTTAAGTAATTTTCATCAAGAAAATCATCAAAAAATAAATGAAACTTAAACAATTATTTCAAATCTCCATTTAACGTCACAATTTCAAATGGCTTTAACGGAACAAAATAACGTTCACTACACTTTAAATTGTCACATGAAAATAAAAGACTTTTTATGCAAAAATCATTTTTACTTTGCAGAATTGTAAATACCATGGATATAAAGCATTCAAAGCCAATAGTAACTAGATTATAGGAAATCTTTTAAAAGGTTAATTTTTCCTTTGTAAGTACTACGACTTTGTTCTATCATGTTTAATGGAGATTACATTTAGAAAAGAAAACAAAGGAAGTTCAGCAACATTCTCTGATTTTCTAACCCCAATATCTTTGCAACCCATGAATAATTTGAATTCTGTCAGATCAATAAGTCTGATTTTGAAATATCAAAGGTTTTAACCATTAGGATGAAAAGATGTAGGGATTAAAAAAATTGAGTTTGTGGCAAAAACTTAGTTCCGTTATTTACTTTCACATTAAATATTCCTAATCATCTTAGAATCATATTTGCTGAATCTCCCTGCATGAGATATGTTTAAAGCCTGCTGAGTAGTGGAGTGTAAGAATATTCTCTTTGTTTGTACTCCTGGTGTGTTTATCTAAGAATATGATGTGTGAGCTGTGTAGTTCTGAATTGAGAAGTTATGTCTGGGTTTAATATTTTGTCTGTTTGTATTGTGCTTGTATTGGAACCTATTCAATTTAGTTTGTTGTATTGCCCTACATCAAGATGGAAAGAAAAACAAAAAATGAAACATTTGAAATTATTGCCCGGCTTTTTCTCCCCAAAAGATGAAACACGAGAGATGTTTTTCTTGCTTTAACTTGTTAAAGAAATATGTTATTCTAGGGAAGTGTGAACTGCTGGGACGGGTCGGAAAGAGCCACTCCTCTCTTCTGTGCGGCGGCTATTGAGAACTCTAAATGCCTCCCTATTCTCCTGGCTAGTGGAGCTGATCTGAACCAAGGACTACATGAGTATGGGTTGTCTGCGGTTCACTGTGCTACAAGCAGTAATGCTATTAATAACCTGACTTTACTCCTGGAGATGGGAGCTCAACCTAACTCCGTTCTTCTCTACAGGTATTTAAATATTAAATGAATTGAGTATTTGCAACAAAATCAAATTTTCTCATCCCTATATTTTTGCAACCTGATGGTGTAAACCTTTTATATTTCACAGTTATATTATTTATTCTAAATACAGGCAGAATAGTTTGAAATATCTAGGGTCTATACGTCATTAGGTTCCAAAAAAATCTGGATGTAGAAAAATTAAAGTTTTTGGCAAATGCTCAATTCCTTTCTTTTAAAATAAAAATTTTAAAGCTGGTAGTAATGTTTTTCTTAAATAATATTCTGCAAGGAAGGCAAATACTTTGCAATTTGTGCAATTATAACATTATTTATATGACGTTATATATCATAAACAAAGGATTTCTTTCAATTTAAATTTATGATGATCCGATCATATGTTACTGTGTCCGAATTTTATGAATTTAAGCCGCGTCTCAAATCCCCCAAAAACCGGTTTCATTGAGCGCCGGTTTAAATCTTGAAAAATTGAATACAATTTTAAGTGGAACCAACCATATTTGAGCCGCGGCTCAAATTCTATAAATTTGGCCTCTGGTCCAACTTTTAAAAAATCACAAAATACAAGAATTCTCTCCAAGAGGGTTATCTCATAGGTTCCTATTGTATCTCCTTAGCATTTTATTTACTTGATTTGTTTATTTTCTAACATTTAGATTTAGTTTTCCCTTGATATGTATTTATATTATTTAGTGAGACCCCGCTTCATATTGCATCAAGTATGGGATATTTATTTATATTATTTAGTGAGACCCCGCTTCATATTGCATCAAGTATGGGATATTCAGAATGTATGAGAATACTCCTGGATCATGGTGCAGGTATATAAATACAACCCAGAGAATAAAACCCAATCCTTAGAGGAGGTAAATACAACGCAGAGAATAAAACCCATCCTTAGAGGAGGTAAATACAACCCAGATAATAAAACCCAATCCTTAGAGGAGGTAAATACAACCCTTAAGCAATAGAATACAACATAAGCTTAGAGAATGAAACACAACCTTGGTAAATGTAAATACAATCCTGAGAATAAAACCCAACCTGGAACGAGGTAACCTCGGAAAAGGTAAGTAAAACTAGAAGAATGAAAGCAAACCTTGGTTGTAGATGCAACCCAGATAATGGATCAAAACCTTGAAGGGGGTAATTAAAACCTGGGAAAAAAACTAAACTCGGAGGAATCCGTTGAGGAAATTAACCCAACCCTGAGATTGGAGGAGGTAAATTCAATCCGGAGAATCAACCTATCCCGAACCCGGAGAAACCCCAACATTTAGCAGGAAACAATGTCCAACAACCTTGGAGCAGATAAATCCAACCTGGGGTTCAAAAACCCAACCTGGGGTACTTAAACCGAACTTGGAAAACGCAAACATAATCTTTAGTATCTTAACTAACCCTGGAGTATGTTAAGCCATGTTTAGAGCAAAACTAAACCTAGAACCCAACTAAGAAAGAACATAAACTTGATATAGAGGTGTTTAACTCTAACTAAAGAAGGTTAACCTAATCAGTAGCATTCCTTCTTTTTTTCAAAACAATAGATTAATTTTTCTAGATATGATAAACAAGCATTTTATTCCTAGAGTCATAAATATGAATTAATCATCTTGGGTTAAAGGAGAAACATCATAATCCTCATCCTCTCTAAATATGTCTTCTCAAAGGGAATATATTTTCTTTGAAAATTTGTATGAATTGATTTGATGGATTAATGAAATGAAAATACAGTACATGATGTACAAGATGTGTATAATGAAAGTGAGAAAGGACTGATAAATTGTGAAATTATTATATTTTATTTACATTAACAGAAGAATGAGTAATCACATATGTAATGAGAGTATAAGTGAAAAGAAGGATAAGTAGTTCTCTCCATGTTCTCGTCTACGAAACTACTGGTTTGTGGATTTATGTCACCTTGTTAGTGGATTTCTTCTTTGACGAGGAAGACGATATTAGCTCCGCTACAAGATTACTATAAAAGAGAAAAGATTGATTGTCTAGGAACAATGATTGATATTGTTCAGGAACTGAAATGTTAATTAATTATTGATATTGTTCAGGAAAAACTGAAAAGTTTATTAATTATTGATATTGTTCAGGACCTGAAATGTTAATTAATTATTGATATTGTTCAGGAAGTGAAATGTTGATTAATTATTTATATTGTTCAGGAGCTGAAATGTTAATTAATTATTGATATGGTTCAGGAACTGAACTGTTAATTAATTATTGATATTGTTCAGGAACTGAATGTTAATTAATTATTGATATAGTTCAATAGCTGAAATGTTAATTAATTATTGATATTGTTCAGTAACTGAAATGTTAATTAATTATTGATATTGTTCAGGAACTGAAATGTTAATTAATTATTGATATTGTTCAGGAAGTGAAATGTTAATTAATTATTTATAGTTCAATAGCTGAAATGTTAATTAATTATTGATATTGTTCAGGAACTGAAATGTTAATTAATTATTGATATTGTTCAGGAACTGAAATGTTAATTAATTATTGATATTGGTTAGGAACTGAAATGTTAATTGGAAGTATGAGAATGTCTGCTCTACACCTGGCTGCTCAAGAGGGAAATGTAAACTGTGCTTCTCTTCTTCTCAATCGTGGAGCTGACCCACACGCTAAGAATGCGCGTGGACAAAGCGCGCTTCATCTAGCCGCGCTCTCACAGTCTCCAGAAACTATGGAGCTTCTTCTATCAAAAGGTAGAAAACATAATAAAACATATATTATTAAGCACTGTGCAACTATAAAAAAAACTCGAGTTAACCTCTGAAATATATTCGTTACATGAGTACGAGCCAACTTGAAAAACGTCTTAGATTTCCGATAATTAAAAAATAACAAAGAGTGCAGAGAAAAAATGTATTTCTTAGATATATATGTCTATCAAGATAAATAGATAGATGCATAAAGGAAAATCTATTTTTTTTAAAACACTTCTTTATTAGCTTAAATATAGACGGATAGGCTTTACAGCTTCTCCGGCCCATTGTTGACAAAACTGCAAGGTATCATATTTGTTTCTGTTATTTTTCGTTGTTAATTTCTAATTTTTGGGCAGACAAACTGAGTTTAAGACGGATCCATTCATCCTCAATTGGAATCCATTTTTCTTTCTTGGTGATATATGTTTATTTGATACTCTCTCTCTCCCCCCCCCCCCCCCCCCCCCTCATAAAGGAAAATATAAATGTTGATCAATGTGATATTTTCTAAGCTGGTGAACAATAACTATCTCTAGTTTGCAGTTGTCAGGGTTTACGATTTTATCAGTGTTATCCTTATCCCGGAGTATTGTGTTCTCATCCTATCTAGTCTAGATAAATATTCATAGTTTTAAATCAGATCTTTACTTCTCTCCTGGCTATAGTATAAAAACTTGCTCTATATTCAATATACTGAGTACACTCGTCCTGTATAAAGTTCATTTGCTTAAAGTACACCTGTCCTGTAAACAGTACACCTGCCTTGTATGCAGTACACATGTCCTGGATATGATACATCCGTCCTGTAAACATTACACACGTTCTGAGTACAGTAAACCGTGGCCCTGAATACAGTAAACCTGTCCTGTATAAAGTACACTTGTTCTGAATACAGTACATCTGTTTTTAGTACAGTACATTGGTACTGTATAAAGTATACTGGTCCTGTATACAGTACACTGGTCCGTGTATACAGTATACTGGTCCTTTATACAGTATACTGGTCCTGTATACAGTATGCTGGTCCTGTATACAGAACAGTGGTCCTGTATACAGTACACTGGTCTTGTAAACAGTACACTGGTCCTGAATACAGTACACTGGTCCTGTATACAGTACGCTGGTCCTGTATACAGTACACTGGTCATGTATACAGTACACTGGTCCTGAATACAGTACACCGTGGTCCTGAATACAGTACACCTGTTCTGAATACAGTACACCTATCCTGAATAAAGTACACCTGTTCTGAATACAGTACACCTGTCCTGAATACAGTATATCTGTTCTGAATACAGTACACCGGTCCTGTATACAGTATACTGGTCATGTATACAGTGCACTGGTCCTAAATACAGTACGCCATGGTCCTGTATACAGTACACTGGTCCTGTATACAGTACACTGGTCCTGTATACAGTACACTGGTCCTGTATACAGTACACTGGTCCTGTATACAGTACACTGGTCNTTAAATTTTTTAAAAACGTCAGCTGAGATGAGCTCACACTCTACGCAAAACGCAAGCGTATACTCCGTATTCACAGGAATCCAAGTAAAATTTTAGAGATATATACTACCTGAATACAGTACACCTGTCCTGAATACAGTACACCGGTCCTGAATACAGTACACCGGTCCTGAATACAGTACACCTGCCCTGAATACAGTACACCTGTCCTGAATACAGTACACCGGTCCTGAATAAATGGCACGTACGTCGTACATGCCTTGTAATACAGTACACCTGTGATATATAAGATACATCCGTCCTGTAAACATTACACACACGTCCTGAATACAGTACACAAGTCCTGCCTATTTCACGTTCACCTTGTAAGCTTTTTAGCATATATTAGTCCTGTAACATTTTGTTTAATTCTAAATTAGATTGTAAAATTTTGCAAGATAATAGTAATAATAAGACAAGATGGTTTACAGAGAAAAATATGCGCTAGGTAGTCTCGAAGTCTTATTTCTTTCTGGAGGGATTTCATTTTAGTTTATTCCAATGTTTTCCGTGTTAACTCAAGAGTATTTATGACATTAAGGATTTGGAAAGTAAAGCAGGACGCAAACAGAGTTAAGTTAAGTCGGAGAATAAAGTCTCAAGAATATTTATAATTAAGAAGTTTTCTTTAAAAGTTTTAACAGAAAAATATGTTTTAAGATAAAGAAATTTCCAGCGATCAATTAAAGAGTTTTATTCCCGCAATCAATTAACGAGTTATATGCCCGCGATCAATTAAAGAGTTTTATTCCCGTGATCAATTAACGAGTTATATGCCGAAATCAATTAAAGAGTTATATCCCCGAGAACAGTTTATTTCGTTAACAAATCTTTTACTCAAATTCATTTGACTTTGAAATCAAATTTACTCCCAAGACTCCCATACCATATTTGTAATTATTCTCTTTGGTATCAAACAACTTAACAAATTATTGAAGAATACATTTTAAAGTATTCACCAACTGTCATGTTTCGTGGGACACACTGTAGAAACATGACTTAAAAATAAATAAAAAAAAACCTGTTTGAAAATGTTGATTTGTAAAATGGCTCCTTGGAAAGCGTTATTTTAAGTGACCTTCCATTAAAAGATCGGTCATCTTCAATTAACAACGGTGCTTTTAAAACTTTTGACTTATCAAGTATGTAGATATTTATCTACAAGACGCTTGTAGTCGTTAAACACTTTGTTTGCAAGCTGTTTTATAATTCAAAAAATAAATATTTACTTTTAAATTTTTTAAAAACGTCAGCTGAGATGAGCTCACACTCTACGCAAAACGCAAGCGTATACTCCGTATTCACAGGAATCCAAGTAAAATTTTAGAGATATATACTACATAGGGAGATCTGTGTCCTCTATGAACATGATATGGTACCATTCTAAATCGGGCAGACCGAGCACATAAATGGAGGATCACTTACAATTACGCTTACACTCCCTTTTATACTTCATTAAACAGGTGCGGATCCTGAGTGTGAAGATATAGATTGCAGAACCCCTCTACATTCAGCAATTGTTAAAGGATCAAGGTAAAAAATAAGTTTCTAAGTAAACCATCTCTCAATGTCAATTTAATGAAACATTAAAAAAGCCTTAAAAATAAGTTTCATTTTTCTTTGGTTAGCTCGAGCTGTGAATGAAAATATTTTGATGAAAGAAAAACGATTAGAATAAAATAAAATTTATTACAAGCATTCCCTGGCACCTCTTGAGCAGGACGGATAAATATTGTTTCCAGGATCAAGATATTTAAATTTATATACTGGAAAATAAACAAATAACTCCAGCTTGGCATAACATCAAGAAAAATGTTAGAATTATCAAACATTAAGATAAATGCCAGTCATTCACTTCCTTCTCCCTTCTCCCTCCTCCCTTCTCAATTATCCCAAGATTGGCATAAGTCATTGGGATAAGTTTTGTGTTGGTATAAGTCCCCAAAAAAACACACGTAATATTGGAATAAATACAGTAAGCGCGAAAACTCCTCCCTCCTCCTTCCTCCCTCCTCCCTTCTCTCTTCTCCCTTCTCCCTCCTCCCTCCACTCTAAGAATATGTGTATAAATATTGAAATATTAAGATCCTATGAATGTGTCCGAATGCTACTGGATGCACGAGGAGATGTCAACCATCAGGATTCATTTGGATATTCTCCTCTCCATATTGCAGCTTTAAACGAGTATTCCTACTGTGCTAGTCTCCTCCTATCATATGGAGCTGATGTAACTATCAGAACTAACGGAGGAACTTCAGCTCTATCTATGATTGTCAGGAAGGAAACTAGTTTTCAAGATCATGGAAAACATATCGTTCTTTTATTTCAAACTCACAGAGCAAATTTTTATTAAAACATACCCTTTAAAAATGTCCTACATATAAAATGTCTTTCTGTAAAATTTCCTTTGATGAATTGTCTATTTTTAAAATGTCATAAGATTTTTTTTTAAACCTGTTTCCATTTTTTCCATTTATAGAAAGATTCCCAGCGTTCTTCCCAAGTTTGAAGATATGCTTGATGAAGCCATTACTCTGGCTGAACATGATATAAACGATGTTGATTGTGAACTGAAACTAGATTACAAGGTTCTGATACCCAACAAGGCGAGAGGAGAGAGCGCTATGTTTATTGCGTTTATAGAGACCGGACACAATCATCTTCTCAAACACCCGCTCTGTGAGAGTTTCCTTCACCTCAAATGGTTGAAAGTTCGGAAATTTTTCTTCGTTAGTTTAGTTTTCCATCTTGTATTCACGATGCTGCACACCATATATGTTCTCCAGGTGTACACAGGACAGTGTATACTTCAGGAATATCATGGTTCAACTCTATCATTCTTTTATTTTTTATTTTCTTTAGTTATTACTTTAAAGAAATTTAAAAATACATAAATAATGTATAAATATTTTTTTCTTTTTCAATTGAAACCATATTCATGCATGATGAAACGAAATTGAATTGCCAAACAATCGTTTGAACCATTGATACTAGAATAACTGTGAGAAGAGAAACAATTCTGATTTCTCGAATGAGTCTCCGGTAAAGAGCGGAGTCAGCGTAGAGGGGAAATGTTTTATTCCATACATAGAAAAATGCAGGTTGGGAAAATATCTTTAGAGATTTACGTATTCATGATAACTTGCTTTCATAATCTGTGTAGTCAGAGCTCAGGAAAGGAGGAGAAGGGGAGAAGGGGAGAAGGGATTGGGGGAGGAGGGGAAATAGAAGGGGGAGGAGGAGGGGTAGACTAGAGGGAATTGTATAAGAACTGAGAACATTAAGAGAGGAATGTTGATCTGACGTATTTAGATGAATCCGACATTCCCCTTCATTTCTATATTAGATAAATNCCCCAATCTCCCCTACCCACCCGGGCCTACTTTGAACCTACCCCCATATCCCCTACCCACCCGGCCCTACTTTGTACCTACCCCAATCTCCCCTACCAACTCTACGTTTTACCTACCCCAATCTCCCAGTACACACTCCTACTTTGTACTCCGACTCCACATGCCCAGCTCTAGTTTGACCATCTCCACTTGCCCAGACCTACCTTACACATACCCGTTCTCTCGACTTTATCAATCTCTTTAAATTAATATTTAATACCAAACTTTCTCTAGTTTCTAATATTAAAAGTTACATTTAGTCTTAATTCTATTTCCATATTGATTATTGATTTCTTTCTTTAGGATCACCATGTCCACCATTGTGGTGTGGATCCTCCTGATAATCTCAACCTTGATCCTCTCCGCCAAGGAGATCTTCCAGCTGATGCACTCTCAGAAGCTCTACTTCTGCAACTGGGAGAACTGGGTGCAGTGGGGGATCATCATCAGTGTGATGACAGTCAGCTTCCACACAAATCCTTTTCCAAACCTTGATGTTTACGTTCATCTAGTAGAACGCTGGCAGCATCATGCTGCTGCTATAGGAGTATTCCTTGTGTGGGGGGAGCTAATGCTGATGGTAGGACGACTACCAACCTTTGGTATTTATGTTCAGATGTTTACAACTGTTGCTAAGAACTTCTTTAAGTTCCTCACCGCGTATTTCTGTCTATTGGTCGCGTTCGCGCTCAGTTTCTGCGTTCTGGTTCCTAACTACAGGAGCTTCAACTCTAACGTGGTGTTCGCGGTGGTGAAGAGTTTGGTGATGATGGCAGGGGAGATAGAGTACGAGGATATTATTTATGAGAACGGAGAAGAACTGTATCCTGTAACCGGACACATGATGATTCTACTGTTTGTAGTTCTAATCAGTATTATACTAATGAATCTACTGGTTGGTTTAGCAGTATCCGATATACAGGTTAGAAATGGACATTTTGGATTAAAACTGATTTTTTACCTTTTTACGAGATAAAAGTAAATCCAAAGTTAACTTTTATCCTATCTGAATATTACAGGGTTTACAGAAGTATTATTTATCCTATCTAAATATTAAAGGGTTTACAGAAGTATTATTTATCCTATCTGAATATTACAGGGTTTACAGAAGTATTATTTATCCTATCTAAATAATACAGGGTTTACAGAAGTATTATTTATCCTATCTAAATATTAAAGGGTTTACAGAAGTATTATTTATCCTATCTGAATATTACAGGGTATACAGAAGTATTATTTATCCTATCTAACATTACAGGGTTTACAGAAGTATTATTTATCCTATCTAAATATTACAGGGTTTACAAAAGTATAATCCTATCTAATATTAAAGGGTTTACAGAATTATTATTTATCCTATCTGAATATTACAGGGTTTACAGAAGTATTATTTATCCTATCTAAATATTACAGGGTTTACAGAAGTATTATTTATCCTATCTNAGGATATGACAATAGAAACTAACAAAACTAACAAAGTTTTCAGGGAACTAACTAAACCAGCCAGGATATGACAATAGAAACTAACAAAACTAACAAAGTTTTCAGGGAACTAACTAAACCAGCCAGGATATGACAATAGAAACTAACAAAACTAACAAAGTTTTCAGGGAACTAACTAAACCAGCCAGGATAGGAATTGAGAAACTAACAAAACTAACCCCCGGAAAGCAGATCTTTAGTTATCAAAGTCATCCATAGTTCTCCAGGTAAAACAGTTCGATAAATATTTAATATAGATAAGTTTTGTTCACAATAGTCCTGAAGTTAAAACATTTGTGAATCTCGTGATTACGCATTGATCTCCATCCTAGGCAGATCTAGAGATTAATATAATTCCTCGTTGATATACCTAAGTAGTCATACCTCGCAGGGATACCTGTAATTGAGGGATCAATCATTGATCTTCAAATTCAAAAGTGCTCACGTACATTGGATATAGAGATCAAGTGTTCACGACTAACAATATAAGTTCTGATCTTAGGTAGATTAAGTTATGTCATGGTAAAATAATTTGTGTTTTGTTTTTAAGTTTTAAAAAGTTCTTGAAAACATTGGTAATAATGAATAAAAATTAACAAGTTTTAGATTCTTGTTTTATTTAGAGTGCACTTGTGGTTCCCCATGCATACAACTGGACGTTTACAATCCGTCCTAACGATATCAGAGAGGATCGTTTATCCAGAGATATTACAGAGAGTGTACATGCTCTAGTATCAAGAAGGTTAGTATTTTGTTTTAGCTCCTAAATGTATGTTTTATAGCCTAAGATATTCATCATTACTTTAATTTAAAAACTAACGATAATGTAGTAAGGAAAATGTTTAGGCTGGCATTGAACAATGAATTAAAAACTGAATTTGATCAATTTTGGCTGAAGTCTAATTGTTTGCAAACCAGCCAACAAATTATGATTTTAAAAATGTAGTCTGTGCAAGTTAAACACAATAGATTACAATACAAATTAATAACATGCAATACAATAAAGTAAAATACAAAACAATCTATGCATATAATTGGCTTTATTTTGTTTTTGTTTGTTTGTATCCGATAAATGTTAAAACTACTGAACGCTTAGTTTTACAATGTGCCAAAAAATACCGGCTAAAAAGCAACCTTTAAGAGCTAAAATTGTTTTTAGAAAAAGAGTCTCGCAGCGCCCTAAGTAGCCTAGTAACAGTTCAAAACAATACAATTCAAGATAATACAATTTTTGCATTTTTGTTTAAATAATAAAATTAATTTTAGAATTTAACTTTAAATTGGTCCTTCCAGTATGTGCAATGTGCATTGTGTGCATGTAACTATACTTCAAAAGTTTTATGAATTGAAATCAACTATTAATATTTCAGCCAACCTACAGTTCCTGATAAACAGTCCTGAGCCCCGGAAGGATGAGAACTGTAATGAGAAAGCCGGAGTTCATCATATCACCGAGAAAATACAGAAATCCTTCAAAGGGATTTTCCCGCCAGAACCAGACCCGGAGAAATTAAACAAGGTTAAACAAGATAACGAGAGTTTAAGAGATCTTGTAAACAACCTGACCAACCTTGCTCTAGCTATCACGGAGGATAGAAACCAGAAGGAGGAGGAGGAGGAGGAGGGGGAAGGGTCTAGGGAGAATAATCTTGCTCCGGAAACTCAAAAATATGAAAGAAAGTTTGGTAGTTTGGAGAAGAAACTTAAAAGAACAAATCTGATGCGACGACGTGAAAGTCAAGCTTTATTAGTTGGGTTGAGGAAAACCAGATCTTCGACAGGAATCCTACAGAAACCTTAAACCCTCCAAGGTTTACTAGTTGGGTTGAGAAAACCTCAATCTTCAACAGGGATCCTAAAGAAACCGTAAACCCTTCAAAGTTTACCATAGTGATTTGAGGAAAACCAGATCTTCAACAGGGATCCTAGAGAAACCTTAAACCCATCAAGGTTTGCTTGTTGGGTTGAGGAAAACCAGATCTTCAACAGAAACCATAAACCTTTCATTCTACTCAGTTATACACCCGAGCTTTGTTAAGTTAAATAAAGTAATACTGTAATATATATCTACCTATTTATTATTTTGTACTGCAGACATGGGACTGCTAAAAATATATTAATTAAAGCGCAGAATAAGATGGCTTGCTTAATGAATTTTTGAAAATTATACGGGCACTGTGACATTTTTGCTATTGTAATGATGACTTTATACTTGATTTTTTGTATTTTTTCTGATTAAGGGAAAACTTTTTTCTCTTTTGGTCGCAGTACTTGACCCCCCCTCCCCCGTCTAGAAACAATTTTATAATCGTATTTAGGTAAATTAATGATTTATGTTTAAAGGGACTGTAAGCGTAATTTCAAATGACCCTCCATGCCAATATGAAACCTCAATCTGATCAAAAATGTGGAAGTTACCGTCGATTTTCTTGACTCGATAAGTGTTTAATTCTGATAATTTCTACATTACTTCATTAAAGCAAGAATTGTGTAAGCCACTTTTGCAGAAAACCCGCGAATGAAAATAAACAGTTTATAGAAATAAAAACATGAATATATAATTCATACAGTTGTAAACCGGGTAGTGCCATCTTTGTATGGAAGTGTTACTTGAAATTACGCTTACAGTCCCTTTAATATGAAGAAAAACTTTTTTTAAGTGAAAAAAATATAATGATAAGATTAAGTGACGCGTGGGTTAAAGGGTTGAAGATGCTTGAGTTTAAACAATTGAAGTTCTCCCCGGCAGGATGACTGCGTACACTGCGTAGACACTGTTATGCGTCATTTTTATCTGGACAATAACATTACGCATTCTACAGACATACTCGGATATAGACGATTCATTCTCATGCAATTCTCGTCAAATAGGTAGATGCAAAAAGCATATTCATTAATCATCGAAATACCCGTCCTTTATTTAATCCCTGGCTAGCTATTCATCCATTCGTATCTTACATTTTTCTTTCATTCATCCTTAGCATACAGTAGACATTCAAGAAACAAAATGATTTTCGTCTTTTTTTCTTTCAACTACGAAAATTTTTCAATAACAAAAGTGCTTTTTTAAGGGCTTGAAGTCGAAAAAAGGAAATCTTAAGTTGTTGCATGCAGATTTGGCTGTGTTCAATTCAAATCGATTTTTTGTTCTTGTG